>NC_049997.1:6739689-6898123 GCF_000003815.2 Branchiostoma floridae
GAGTGTACAATGAATACCGCTCTTAAATGCACATTTAGATCCAAATGCTCCGGAAGACTTTGAAGTCACAGCATTTACAACCACCACTGTCAGTATGAGCTGGAATCCACCCAACGGTACCAACAATGCAACATTTGAGAAGTACAGAATCACATACTCCAGGGCAGAAGACAGTCAAACTGTAATGATTAATGAGACCACCTCCACCAGGTTCACTTTGACTGGGTTGTCTCCAGGTGTTCAGTACAGCATCAGTCTCTTTGCCGTCAGTGATGAGCCCAATGTTACAGTCAGTGAGAGAGCAGGAGACTCTGCCATCACTGTCAGGACAAGTGAGTTGGAGGTCTTGAGGCTGTACTCTGCAGCAAAAGACTCACAAAAGACTAAGCTGCATGGCAACTCTTATTCATGAACCAGTGACATCTCTCTCTCTCCTCTTTGATGCTTAATTTCATCCAACAATATCTAGCATTTTTGAATTACATACAGATGGTACTACTGCCATTTGATTCTTGTATCCTGCATCCTTTGTACTTCATTCTGGCACCTCTCCAGGAATATGTTGGACATCCTTTGATATTGTCTTCTTGCTCTGTTACCTGAAAAAATATCTTCCACTGTGACACTATCAAGGTCTTAAAAATCAATCAGGAGTGCCAAAAGATGTTGTAAGTTTGGTTTTACTTTGAATGTTGAGTATTTATTTTACCTGACATCACATATCAGTCTAGTTTGATTTCCATAAAGCAAGCTGACATCTTCCATGCACACAGAGCCCCATGCTCCTCAGAGCTTCAGCAGAGAAACAGTAAGCACAACTACCATTGGTCTGAGCTGGACTGCACCTGACAGTGCCTACAATGCAACATTTGCCAAGTACAGAATCACATACTCCAGGGCAGATGACAGTCAAACTGTGATGATGAATGAGACCACCTCCACCAGCTTCACTTTGACTGAGCTGTCCCCAGGTGTTCAGTACACCATCAGTTTAGTGGTCGTCAGTGATGAACCCAATGTTACAGTCAGTACAGAGGCTTCAGGAGGTCCTCTGACTGCCAGGACAAGTGAGTTCTTCAAGCTGTACTATGCAGCAGACCAGTAATAAGGTTTTAAACCTGCATGGCAACTGGTTCAACAGTCTGATAGCTCCCTTCTTCTTCTCAGGACTGATATTTTTGCACCTTTCAGTGCCTGGAATTATATGTAGCTTTTGCTACTGGATGAGAATGATTCAATACTTCTTTCAGGCTACTTTGCAAAATGGTAACAATCTTTCTTTGTCAATTGCTGTTTTGTTTTTCTGGCTCTGCTGGTTGAGACCACTAGTACTTCATTTATTTACATGTATTCCTAATGTTTGCATAGTGCCAAATGCACCACAGCGCTTCAATGGTGAAACTCTAAGCACAACCACCATTGGTCTGACCTGGGCTGTACCAGAAGATGTCAATAATGCAACATTTGAGAAGTACAGGATCACATACACCCCCACTGGTGGCAATGATCAAATCAAAGAGATCACCAACACCACAGCCACCAGCTTCACCATGACAGAACTGTCCCCAGGTGTTCAGTACAGCATCAGTCTTGTGGCTGTCAGTGATGAACCCAACGTTACAGTCAGTGCAGGGGTAACAGGAGGACCTCTGACTGTCAGGACAAGTGAGTTCTTCAGGCTGTACTCTACACAGCAGACCAGTCTTCAATGACTGCATGGTTTTAATCCTGCATGGCAACTGGTTCACCAGTCTGATACAGGCCTCGAATTCTCAGCACCGATGTTTTTGCATCTTTTAGTGTCTGGAATTATATATATATCTTTTGTTACTGGATGAGAATGATTCAATACTCAGTCTACGTTGCAGAATGGCAACATCTTTTTTTGTCAATTGCTGTTTTGTCTTTCTGGCTCTGTTGGTTGAGAAGCCTTTCATCCCATAATGATGCTCTTTCGTTATCAGATTGTTTAGTATCACCCTCCTGTCCAGTACTTCATTTATTTACATGTATTCCTAATGTTTGCATAGTGCCAAATGCACCACAGCACTTCAGTGGTGAAAGTCAAGGTAAAACTACCATTGGTCTAAGCTGGACAGCCCCTGCCAGTGCAAGTGGTGCAACATTTGACAGGTACAAGATCACATACACCCCATCTGGTGGTGCCAGTCAGACAGTAGAGGTCGATGACCCCTCTGACACCAGTACCAGTCTGACAGGACTGTCCCCAGGAGTTCAGTACACCATCAGTCTGGTAGCTGTGAGTGCAGGCCCTAACCCTACTGAAAGTGTAGAGGCTTCAGGAGGACATCTGACTGTCAGGACAAGTGAGTTCTTCAGGCTGTTCTCTACAGCAGATACAAAATGTACCACACAGGCTAACCTGCATGGCAACCCTGATTCAAGAGTTCTATACCAGATTCTCCTCAACTTTTGCAGCTTAAGAGCTTTATTTCTATGGACCTCCTTTTTACCTAACCACATCATAGTGGACTCTGAGGTCTTTTCTTCAGCAAGTGCTTTGCCTGCAGATTGTTCCCCCTGATTCAAGTACTGTTCATTTTTTTCTGTCCAGTGACTTTTCTGGCTTCTATGCAGATCTGAAGGTTTCTAATCTTCATGTCAATCTTCCAGATATTTCAGGTACATGTAGATGTGTTATGCCAGGAATTCTAAGATTTTGAATTGTTGTGTCAGTGTGATCTAACAGTGCTCTACATTGAGAAGATATAATGCATGTATCACGTTGAGTGTACAAATGAATACTGTGACACGTCTTAAATGCACATTTAGATCCAAATGCTCCGGAAGACTTTGAAGTCACGGCATTTACAACCACCACTGTTAGTATGAGCTGGAATCCACCCAACGGTACCAACGGTGCAACATTTGAGAAGTACAGAATCACATACTTCAGGGCAGAAGACAGTCAAACTGTAATGATGAATGAGACCACCTCCACAAGCTTCACTTTGACTGAACTGTCCCCAGGTGTTCAGTACACCATCAGTCTCTTTGCCGTCAGTGATGAGCCCAATGTTACAGTCAGTGAGAGAGCAGGAGACTCTGCCATCACTGTCAGGACAAGTGAGTTGGAGGTCTTGAGGCTGTACTCTGCAGCAAAAGACTCACAAAAGACTAAGCTGCATGGCAACTCTTATTCATGAACCAGTGACATCTCTCTCTCTCCTCTTTGATGCTTAATTTCATCCAACAATATCTAGCATTCTTGAATTACATACAGATGGTACTACTGCCATTTGATTCTTGTATCCTGCATCCTTTGTACTTCATTCTGGCACCTCTCCAGGAATATGTTGGACATCCTTTGATATTGTCTTCTTGCTCTGTTACCTGAAAAAATATCTTCCACTGTGACACTATCAAGATCTTAAAAATCAATCAGGAGTGCCAAAAGATGTTGTAAGTTTGGTTTTACTTTGATTGTTGAGTATTTCTTTTACCTGACATCATATATCAGTGTAGTTTGATTTCCATAAAGCAAGCTGACATCTTCCATACACACAGAGCCCAATGCTCCTCAGAGCTTCAGCAGAGAAACAGTAAGCACAACTACCATTGGTCTGAGCTGGACTGCACCTGACAGTGCCTACAATGCAACATTTGCCAAGTACAGAATCACATACTCCAGGGCAGATGACAGTCAAACTGTGATGATGAATGAGACCACCTCCACCAGCTTCACTTTGACAGGACTGTCCCCAGGTGTTCTGTACACCATCAGGCTAGTAGCAGTAAGTCATCAGCCTGATGAAACTGTATGTGCAGAGGCTTCAGGAGGACCTCTGACTGTCAGGACAAGTGAGTTCTTCAGGCTGTACTCTACAGCAGACAAGTCTCAGGCTTAAACCTTCATGGCAACTCTGATTCAAGAGTTCAATACCAAATTCTTCTTCTCAACTTTGCAGCTAATCTTGCTCTAATCTTTGATAATACCTTCATCCCATAATGTTACATGAAGAATACCTCTAGCTTTCATACACAGCTGCAGCCTTTGTCAAATTTAAGATTGCTTTCACTATCAAGTTGTTAAGTGTCAACCAAAGTGCACAAGTGCTTTTTTTATTCACATTGTGTTCACAATGTTTGCATAGTGCCAAATGCACCACAGAGCTTCACTGGTGAGACTCTAAGCACAACAACCATTGGTCTGAGCTGGATGGCCCCTGCCAGTACAAACAGTGCAACATTTGGCAAGTACAGGATCAGATACTTCAGGGCAGATGACAGTCAAAATGTGATGATGAAGGAGACCAGCTCCACCAGCTTCACATTGACTGAGCTGTCCCCAGGTGTTCATTATAGTGTCAGTCTGGTGACTGTGAGTGCAGACCCTAACCCTACTGAAAGTGCAGAGGCTTCAGGAGGACCTCTGACTGTCAGGACATGTGAGTTCTTCAGGCTGTTCCCTACAGCAGACAAGTCTCCAGTGGCTAACCTGTATAGCAACCCTTATTCAAGAGTTCTGCACAGATTCTCTTTTTCAGCTTTTGCACCTGACATGACAGGCTGTACTCTACAGCAGACCAGTCTCAGGCTAACCTGCATGGGAGCCTTGATTCAAGAATCTAACATCTTCCTTTCCACTTCTCAGCACTGATATTTTAATATCAATCAGTGTCTGGAAATACTTACAGCTTGTGCTACAGGATAAGAAGCATTCAATTACCTAAATGTGACATCTCATTATTCTTTTAGGCAACTCTGCAGAGTGGCAAAAAATGTATTTTTTGTCACTCTGCTGTTTTGTCTCCTATAAACAAAGTTGACTTACATTTTTTTGTATTGACGACACAATCCATAGTGCCAAATGCGCCACAGAACTTCAGTGGTGAAACTCAAGGTACAACAACCATTGGTCTAAGCTGGATGGCCCCTGACAGTACCAATGGTGCAACATTTGACAAGTACGAGATCACATACACCCCATTTGGTGGTGCCAGGCAGACAGTAGAGGTCGATGACCCCTCTGACACCAGCACCAGTCTGACAGGCCTGTCCCCAGGAGTTCAGTACAGCATCAGTCTGGTGACTGTGAGTGCAGACCCTAACCCTACTGAAAGTGTAGAGGCTTCAGGAGGACCTCTGACTGTCAGGACAAGTGAGTTCTTCAAGCTGTACTCTATAGCAGACCAGTAATCAGGTTTTAAACCTGCATGGCAGTTGTTCAACAGTCTGATATCTCCCTTCTTCTTCTCTGGACTGATGTTTTTGCACCTTTCTGTGTCTGGAATTATATGTAGCTTTTGCTACTTGATGAGAATGATTCAATACTTCTTGCAGGCTACTTTGCAGAATGGTAACAATCTTTTTTTGTCAATTGCTGTTTTGTCTTTCTGGCTCTGCTGGTGGAGAAGCCTTTCATCCCATAATGACTCTTTCACTATCAGATTGGTTAGTATCAAGCTCCTGTCCAGTACTTAATTTATTTACATGTATTCATAATGTTTGCATAGTGCCCAATGCACCACAGCGCTTCAGTGGTGAAACTCAGGGTACAACCACCATTGCTTTGACCTGGATGGCCCCTGACAGTACCAACAATGCAACATTTGACAAGTACAGGATCACATACACCCCATCCGGTGGCAATGATGAGACCAAGGAGGTCACTGCCAACACCACCACTTTGACAGGACTGTCCCCAGGTGTTCTGTACACCATCAGGCTAGTAGCAGTAAGTCATCAGCCTGATGAAACTGTCAGTGCAGAGGCTTCAGGAGGACCTCTGACTGTCAGGACAAGTGAGTTCTTCAGGCTGTACTCTACAGCAGACCAGTGTCAGGCTAACCTGCATGGGAGCCTTGATTCAAGAGTCTGACATCTTCCTCTCCACTTCTCAGCACTGATATTTTAATATCAATCAGTGTCTGGAAATACTTACAGCTTGTGCTACAGGATAAGAAGCATTCAATTACCTAAATGTGACATCTCATTATTCTTTCAGGTAACTCTGCAGAGTGGCAAAAAATGTATTTTTTGTCACTCTGCTGTTTTGTCTCCTATAAACAAAGTTGACTTACATTTTCTTGTATTGACAATACAATGTATATCCATAGTGCCAAATGCACCACAGAGCTTCAGTGGTGAAAGTCAAGGTACAACAACCATTGGTTTGAGCTGGATGGTTCCCAACAGTGCCAACGGTGCAACATTCTCCAAGTACAAGATCACATACACCCCATCTGGAGGAAGCAGTCAGACTCAAGAGGTTGCTAGCCCCAGTGCCACCACTGCCACTTTGAGTAACCTGTCCCCAGGTGTTCAGTACACTATCAGTCTGGTGGCTGTGAGTGCAGATCCTAACCCTACTGAAAGTGCAGAGGCTTCAGGAGGACCTCTGACTGTCAGGACAAGTGAGTTTTACAGGCTGTTCCCTACAGCAGACAAGTCTCAGGCTAACCTGCATGGCAACTATCAAATCCAAGAGTTCTCTATCCTCTTTTCAACTTCACAGCTTGTAATCTAGTGGGCTTACCTCCATAGTTGCTCGAAGATAAAAGTCTTGGAATGTTTTTTTTTGTCACTTCTTCGGACCATCTATGGGGACAAATCATAATGGGCTCTGAAGTCTTTTCATCAGCAATCCCCTTCACTTGCAGATTGGTCCACTTCCAATTCAGAGTTAAGTTCTGCCTCCAGCGACTTTTCTGACTTTTGTGCAGATCTATTGACATATGCTTTATATGATGGCTTAAATAAATAATCATGTTACATCACCAATTTTAAGATCACAAAGTACATTGAGTGAATTCTGTATTACATGCACATTTAGATCCAAATGCTCCAGAAAATTTTGCTGTTACAACTTTTACAACAACCACTGTTGGTCTGAGCTGGGATGTACCAAGTGATGCCAACAATGCAACATTTGCCAAGTACACCATCACCTACACCCCCACTGGTCGCAATGATCAGACCAAAGATATCACCGACACCGCTGCTACCAGCACCACACTGACAGGACTGTCCCCAGGAGTTCAGTACACCATCAGTCTGGTGGCAGTAAGTCACCAGCCTGATAAGACTGTCAGTACAGAGGCTTCAGGAGGACCTCTGACTGTCAGGACAAGTGAGTTCTTCAGAGGCTTCACGCTGCAGCAGCTGTTATAGCCTAACAACCTGCATGGGGATTGATGGCCTCTTCTGGTGATCAACCATTGTCTTAAGTAACTGCTCTCATCCATGGTGAAGGGTTGTTGAATTGTTGTTGATGGACCAGTTTCTTGGTCTTCTGACCACCTTATGACTCTCATCCATGCGCAATCGTATCCTTAACCAACTTCTCATTGCTTAACCAACATCTCATTGCCTAACCAACGTCTCATTGCTTGACCAACGTCTCATTGCTTGACCAACGTCTCATTGCTTGACCAACTTCTCATTGCTTAACCAGTGTCTCATTGCTAGACCAACATCTTAACTTTCCAATGTACATGATGTCTTCACGTCCTATTACGTCTCATGTGGTGAAGGGTTTCTGGTTACATGGTCATCAGAATCTGTTGATTGACCCATGTCGTCAAATCTTCTCAACATTTACCAACACCTTTCATCTGTGGTAAAGGCTCTTTGGTCAAATGTTTTTAATCCACTGGTTATGATCTTCTCATTATGTTGCTTTTATTACAGAATTCTATCTTGGATTTTTTTAAATATTTGCAACTGTTACAATTATACCACAGTTTCTGTACAAACATTTTATCCAGTACCTCTTGATGACTACTTAACGTGCATAATGTTTCATCATTCAGTGTCAAAACGTGCTTAATATATTATGTAAGAGTCACTTTTTAGGTTCACTTAAGTTTCTTCTTAAAGTGTTTCATCTAGTTGGTAAGTCACTTATTGCAGTGCAATACAAAAATGTATGAGCCAGGCAGAATTGCCCTTTATGCAAAGAATTTTGTTTGTCATGTTTTACTAATAATGGTCATTGCTTAACCAAGGTCTCATTGCTTAACCAACGTCTCATTGCTTAACCAAGGTATCATTACTCAACCAACATCTCATTGCTTAACCAATATCTCATTGCTTAAACCAAGGTCTCACTGCTTAAACCAAGGTCTCATTGCTTAACCAAGGTCTCATTATTTAACCAAGGTCTCATTGCTTAAACCAAGGTCTCATTGCTTAACCAAGGTCTCATTACTTAACCAAGGTCTCATTGCTTAACCAAGGTCTCATTGCTTAACCAACATCTCATTACTTAACCAAGGTCTCATTACTTAACCAAGGTCTCATTGCTTAACCAACATCTCATTGCTTAATGAAGGTCTCATTACTTAACCAACGTCTCATTGCTTGACCACTGCTTCACAGTAGACACACCGTGTAAAAGAACACATTTCTCTTGTTTGTAGAACCCAATGCTCCTAGAGACTTTACTAGGACAGCTGTTAGCACAACCACCATTGGTCTGAGCTGGAATGCACCTGACAGTACAAACGGTGCAGCATTTGCCAAGTACAGAATCACATACACACCATCTGGTGGTACGGAGCAGCCTAAAGAGGTCACTACCACCAGCACCACTCTGACAGGACTGTCCCCAGGTGTTCTGTACACCGTCAGTCTGGTGGCTGTGAGTGCAGATGACAATATAATCAGTGCAGAGGCTTCAGGAGGACCTCTGACTGTCAGGACAAGTGAGTTCTTCAGGCTGTACTCTGCAGCAGAGTCTCAGGCTAACCTGCATGGCAGCTCTGATTCAAGAGTCTGACATCTTCATCAACTTTGCATTTTCAGAGGCTGCACTCTATCTACATCAGATAATCTCAGGCTAACCCACATGGCAACTGAGTTCAGATCCTCGATCCTTTTTCTTCCCTTTCAATTCCCATCTTTTTAAAAATCTTGGAATACCAGCTGAACATGATCAGAACCTGATGATGATCTTTCAGCCTGTTCCTTATTAAGGGCTCTTGGTCATTATAAGCTTCTTGCCTAACATTCATCTTTGACATAAGGTCTTTGGTTGCTTCTGTTGATAGTCTCAAATTAATCTTTTTTTTCACTATATGGCAACATATATCTCTTTCACATTGGATGCCCCTTGGTCATTTTGTTGGTCAACAAAGTCAATTTAGTAACTATCTAAAGTTAGCATCTACATGATTGTATTACGGAAGCTCTTTGATTCTACCAGTTGTTCTACCCATTGCAGTAGCTTTCTTCTCATTGCTTCAATTGTGATATTATTTGACATGCTCAAATTTTGTTTTTATTATGTTCTGACCAACATGGTTCCCTTTAACAGCATACAGTTAGTACATAGAACTCTATCACATTGTGTTATTTAGAACCCAACGCACCCCAGGAATTTGCTGAGACAAGTACAACAACAGACAGTGTTTCTCTAAACTGGACTACACCCGACAGTGCCAACAATGCAGCATTTGCCAAGTACAGAATCACATACTCCAGTGACGGTGGCAGCCAGATCAAAGAGCTCAATGACACTGGTACCACGAGCACCACTCTGACAGGACTGTCCCCAGGTGTTCAGTACACCATCAGTCTGGTGACTGTCAGTGATGAACCCTATGTTACAGTCAGTGCAGAGGCAACAGGAGGACCTCTGACTGTCAGGACAAGTGAGTTCTTCAGAGCTATTTTCAAAAAAAACTCAACCAAATGGGTGCAAGGTTGATGGCTTCTCCTGGTGATCGACCATTGTCTAGTAACCTCTCTCATCCATGGTGAAGGGTTAATTTCTGTATTGATGCCTGACCAATGTCTTGGTCTTCTCATCACCTCATGTCTCTCATCCATGGCAAATGCCACTTCCTTAACCAATGTCTCATGTCTCATTGACATTGCTTGACCAACTTCTTAACTTTCACATGTGCTTGATGCCCTCACGTCCTATTACGTCTCGTGGTGAAGGGTTTCTGGTTACGTCAGAATCTGTGGATTGACCTATGTCGTCAAATCTTCTCAACATTTACTGACACATTTCATCTATGGTGGAGGCTCTTTGGTCATGTTTTTAACGCACTGGTTAATCTTCTCATTATTTTCTTTCATATGTTTTCATTGCAGAATTCTACATTGTTTTATATCTTGGATTTTAAAAAAAATATTTGCAACGATTATACCACAGCTTCTGTACTAACATTTTCTCCAAGTAACCTCTTGATGACTACTTGTGCATACTGTTTCATCATACAGTATTAAAATGTGCTTATATATATATGTACATGTATATGAATAATTTTGTAGGTTCACTAATTTCCCTTTCAGTGTTTCATCAGGTTGGTAAGTCTCTGACTGCAGTGCAATATGAACCAGGCAGAATTTCCTTGTATACAAAGAATTTTGTTATTCATTAGCATATAGGAGACTTCTTGTACACAATCAGGTTGAACTTGCTTACGTTATTCATGTTTTACTAATAATTGTCTTCTTTCAGGCATTTCTTTAAAGCGGCAAACATGTCTCTGTTTTCCCTTCAGAAATCTGTAGTAATATTTTTTTACAGTACAAAGTGATACAAAAATAATTCCAGGACTATGTTACTCCTAGAAATACCTGAAATGACTATCAGTTTGGCATAGGGGTCTAGCCAGCGTCCGTTTTTCTGTCAATTGACGGAAATTTGCTGCATCTGACGAAAAAATTTTAAAACCAATCCGTCAACCTTGATGGACAAAAATCCTTGGTGGAAGCTACAGGCGGCTTGGGGACGCCGTCCACGGCCGTAAAAGCCACACACCGTTTGTTTTGCTATTGTTATGATTGTTGACAATGTGTGTCGGCGCCCTTTCGCATACGATGATCTCTTTAAACCCCGTTTTTCAAGGTCTCAGTTCAGTCCTTCTAATTAATTTTCGCGGTTTTTGCGACGATTGTAATTGGCTGACAGAAAAAAAATTCGAGCTGGCTAAAGCCCTAGTTTGGCATATGTATACAGCCCACTGTTCCACAGAGCTTCACTGCTTCACAGTAGACACACCATGTAAAAGAACACATTTCTCTTGTTTGTAGAACCCAATGCTCCTAGTGGCTTTACTGAGACAACTGTAAACACAACAGCCATTAGTCTGAGCTGGACAGCACCTGGCAGTGCCAACAGTGCAACATTTGCCAAGTACAGGATCACATATTCTGCCAATGGCAACAGTCAAGTCAAAGAGATCACGGACACCGCTGCCACCAGCACCACTCTGACTGGACTGTCTCCAGGAGTTCTATACACCATCAGTTTGGTGGCTGTGAGTGCAGATCCAACTGTTACAGTCAGTCAGGAGGCTGGAGGAGGACCAATCTCTGTCAGGACAAGTGAGTTGTCTTCAACAACTGATGAGTTGATGTCCAATGTCATGTTCATCTCACCTTGTCTGTGCAATAAGGAGTGCTTGGCTAATTCTTTTGAAGGACAAAAATCATCTAACCAATCGTCAGTCATCGATGATGAATGAATGGTGGTGATTCTGTTAATGGATCAATGTTCTTCTCCCCTTACATCAATGTTCTTTATGATGTGTCTTCATCTTCATCTTCTAAATCTCTAACATTCTTTAGTTAATTCTCTTGATGGACCAAATTATTCTACAATGTCCGAATCTCTAACATTACTGAATCCACTTTTGATGGACCAATGTCTTCATCTTCTCAATCTCTAACATCTCTGATCTACAATGATGAGTCTCTGGTTAATTCATCTGATGGACCAATGTCTTAATCTTCTTAATCTCTTCAATCCCTAACATTTCTGATCCACAATGAAGAGCCTCTGGTCAATTCTTTTGTTGGACCACTGTCTTAATCTTCTTAATCTCTTCAATCCCTAACATTTCTGATCCACAATAAAGGTTTATTCTGTTGATGGACCAGTGTCTTAATACTCTTAATCTCTTCAATCTGTAACATTCCTGATCCACAATGAAGAGTCTCTGGTCAATTCTTTTGATGAATGGATGTCATAATCTTCTCAATGTCTAACATCAATGATCAATGATTCTTGGAATTGATGGACCAATGTCTTAGTCTTCATCTAACATTGTTTCTTCTGCAGAAATGTACAATGTAATTGAGCTCTAGTTAATTCTGCTCCTTATCATCTCAATCTGTAACATCACTGATCCATTATGAAGGGTCTTGGTTAAGACTTTATGAACCCATGTCTTAATCTTCATCTAACATTATTGTTTGTCTGCAATAATAAGTGGCAAGACGTACTCAATAGTTAATTTTGTTGCTGGACCAATGGTTTAATCTTCTCAATATCTAAGATCACTGATCCATTAATTTCATTGATGTTCAATATCCTAACACCATCATTCTACCGGTATACCATGATCTACCATACAAGATGAGGATCAAGTCTTTGGTTGATTCTGTTCATAGACCAATGTCAATCTTCTCATTAACTTTAAATCCATGAATCGCATGACTGTGCAATATGCTGATATCCATGTACCATCGACGGTGAGGAATTAGTTTTTGGTTAATAGTCATCTCATATTCATGATTCACAGGTATTTAGTTAATTTTGGTGATGGACACATGTTCATCTATGATAAAGGGTAACACATTTGACACCAACTAACATGACATTGTCCATGTTGAAGGCCTCATCATTTGATGGTAACCATTGACGGTTGCAACCTTCTCATCCTTTCAGTACACTGTACAATGTAGATATAAAGCACTAGTTGTTTTGGTTTATTATAGAAGGACTTTACTGCGTGGTCACATTAGTCGTAGGTTGTTGTACGATTTTGTTGAGAATCAAGAAAGCAAGAACCAACCACCAACAATTAAAGATCTTACTGTTACTGTAAGAAAGAGTTGAATTCTCTTGAACGGGTTTCCTAAGAATGTCTTCAGTTTGCGATTGTACGGAAATCGTGCGACATATGTGACCATGCCCTTAGAATATGATGACAATTCCTAATACCGATGTATATAAGTACACCTCATGACTGTGGTGTATTTTCCAAACTGTGCAGACCCCAATGCACCACAGGATTTCAAAGTTACAAGCAGGAACGAAACCACCATCGGCCTGAGCTGGTCTGCGCCCAATGGTGACAACGAAGCCACATTTGACAAGTACAGGATCACATATACCAATAAAACAGACAGTTACATAGAGGAGATTGACAGAAGCTCCACCAGTACCATTCTTACTGATCTATCACCTGGTGTGCTGTATGAGATCAGTTTGGTGTCTGTAAGTCAGGAACCTGATCCAACTGAAAGTGCAGAGGCTTCAGGAGGACCTCTGTTTGTCAGGACAAGTGAGTTCTTTGGCAAGCTTTGGCCACAGCTAACCCAAGCCGTAACCCAAATCATCTGATCACCGCATGAAATCTACAACTATCAGAGCATCTTTTCTCCTGCAACAATTCAAGTTTGTAACCTGTGGCGACTGGAATGAAACCAGAATGACAAGTTGAACTGTGACTGTCACAATGCAATCTAAAGTCTGCTTGCACTGTTATACTTTAATGGCATTAACATTTGTACTGTGCATCAATTGTGCAGGTCCCAAGCTTCTCTGTAAATCATTATTGATTATAACCATTTTCTATTGATCATCAAAAGGTTCAGCTATGAAGGAGTGAATGCAATATTAACCTTTCATTTCAGAATTATTGCTTCTTTGATTTCTGACTGTGATCATGCCTAATACATCTTGCAATGTCAAATTTAATGTCTTTATTTATGGTTGAAATGCTCATCTATAACTAAATGTAGCAACAACAGATTTGATAGGGGATTGTTGCGTCAAATCAGGATTTACATTTGTAACTAGAAAGGCCGACATTTGCTTGGGTGCAAATACAGCATATTTCAGCCATACCCATTCCCACGCAACATTGGACTGTTCCAAGTCACCCCTGCGCAAAAATGCAATATTTTAACTGTAAGTTATCTCCAAAAGAGAACTGATATTGTGAATTGATTCCAGGTCAAAACAGAGCTTGCCCTATATGCCCCGGGCCCATATGGAAGAATACAATCTTCCACAGGAGCGCCTATGCATAACTGATTGGTTTTTAGAATTGCGACAGCTCCTATTTTTCCGAGAGTGAAAAAAAACGCATCTTCCATTAAGAAGATTTTCATCATGAAATTACATGACGCCATTCAACAATTTCCACTTCGATAACTAGGTCTAAGTACCGTCATAATCTCATTGTGATGCGGGTACATTTATTATTGCAGTGAACTTTTTTTTAAGCAAGTAGGGCATACGTTTTAATAATTGTCAAGCAGGTGCAGGTACTGTGTAGTAGGATTTTTTTTTCAAGCTAAAAACTTCAATCTTCTTCTTGTTTTGAATGAGCCATTACATAAACGGAGACGTCTCGAATTTTTACAAGAATTTTACCACTCTGTCGCTTCATTTCTTTTCTGAAAAATCCCAGGACCGACACGTTAATTTTATTTGGCTTTATCTATATCTTTCATTTTCCTTAGAATTCTTTGTTATAAGTATATGCCCCTGCATACTACTGTTAAATTGTCTTACTTTGTATGCAATCCGATGAGCCATCGGACGTAATATTGTCTGAGTGTTATAATTTCCTGCTCGTAGCGTGCGAGACCTGGAGGATAGGTGTTTCTACCTTGTTCGGGGGTTTCTTTTTGGAGGTCAGTGGTGACACTCTGGCACTGAGAGTGTTTAATTGGGCTCAAACTCTGGCAGTTTAAAGTTACTTACAATTTGAATGTACAAAGTTTACGTCAAAAAAGAACAGCAACAACACTAGAAGTACCTACATTTGTTCGGGAAAAATACATGCATTCTCGCCACTGTCAAACTTACGTATCAAAACTAAACGCAAACTGTCCAATTTTCCCTGTCCAAATCTGCCGAAAATGATCGATAGTGCCATGCGGAATGTTGGTAAAGTCATCGACACTAACGTTCAATGCACGCGTACCGTCCGCTACCGCTCAAATGACCGGTCGACCCTGTCTGAACTCCAAATCCTCGCAAACTACAATTTCAAACCGGGCACAGGGTACCATATGGCCACTGTAAGGCTGTAATATGCATCTGTTTGTGTATATACGGGATTGCAAGGCCCCGCTTACGAATATTAACTAGCATTCGCCTTTCTCGTCGCTGATTGGCTGGCGTCCATAAAGTAATTAACTCTCGCTCTCCCTAGACCGCTGGCACCTGGCACGTGTGGGCTCTGGGGTCACAGGAGTTCACGGGAGAAGACCGAAAGAAAACCAATTTCCCCTCAGAAAAGTGCAGAAATTAATAATTTGAAATTGGTTTATGCCAAAAATTTTACTTGGATCATTTTACCAACTATCTAATGCCTATCTACACCAAATTTAAGGTCATTCCATTGTAATTCAAGGGAACAGGGTGCCACAATATACCGTTTTGGTCAAAACATGACATTTAAACTTCAATAAAATCATTTTAGAGGCAGATATGAACAAAATGAGAAAAACACACCTCGGTATTGACCCACTCTACCCTTGTGCCAAATTTCAGGTCATTCCGTCACGGAACGACGGAGATGAACCGCTTTGAAGATTTGACAGGAGAAAGAAAGAAAGAAAGAAACATTACGAATACAATATATTTCACCATACCATATATGGTATGGCTGAAATATAATCACCTGGTTACATCATTTCACATTTTATACACATTAATCATGTAGCACTATATAGGAAAGAGCAACAGATGATTTTGGTCCTTCATGACTCTTTCAACATGAGGCCTTCATTGAAAATATTCTAATTGGACACTCTGTTAAGAAATTTTTACTTCATTTGATTGTCATTTTGTTACATAGAAAGCCTTCTAAACATTGGGAAATCAAAAAGCTTAAGGCATGAAACAAATATTTTGTTGCTCTTCTGTAGTCAGCTCAGGTTGTGTGAATGCAACAAAAATGTCTTAGCTATAAAGGAAATGGGGAGGAGACTTTCATAAAGCCTTCATTTAATGGTTTTGATTGTAGTTATTATGCTTAATGTCTATCAATTGTCATCATCACATCAAGGAATAATCACAATGTGTACGTCAATTTTTCTTGCAGCAAAAGAGGAAAAAGCATTTATGAAAAGAATTGCACAGTTTAACTCTTATTACCTAATTATGTATAACTTAAGTCTGCTACTAGTTGGTGAATGGCTTGTGAATAATTCTTATTGAAGCAATTGGAATTGGCTTTATTTGATAAAAAGTTGATGGTTTTGATGTCCAGTGTCTTAAATGCTGTCCTTGCTTTTGTCAACAGAGGCAGACAAGCCAACAGATCTGGAAGCAACTTCTGTAAACACCACAGCTATCGCTCTGAATTGGATGCAGCCAGATTCAGGAACATTTCATGGTTACGAACTGTCCTACACAAGCGCAGATTCGGGTGTCACCAACAATAGAACTATCGACAATGAGACTGTCACAGAAACCACTCTTACAGGCCTGAAACCAGGGGATCTGTATGATATATCAGTCTTAGCTTTCAGTGGAAGTGGCAATGCTATTGTCAGGAGTGAGACCGACAACCTTCAAGTCAGAACATGTAAGTGGATATATGTTAAGGAAACCATAATCTTGACACTCTCAGACACAAATAGCAAACAGTTATTGTTACCACAAGAGTTTGTACAATTTTGATATACATGAAATGGTGCATTTTCATAATTGTAACTTAAATGTTATTAAAATATTTGTTTCAGTCCCAGAGAAGCCTGTTGGCTTGACATGCACTAAAATTGAAAGACAACTTCAAATTAATCTGGACTGGAATAAACCAGCAGCCTCAATAGTGGACCGTTACGAGGTGCTTGTGACAGAAGATGGAGATGGAAATCGCACCATTCCCAGGGAAGAAACAACAGCTGAAGTAGACAATCTGAAAGCTGACACAGAATACACATTTTATGTGGTTACCATCACTGGGACCCGACGCAGTGCAAATTCCTCTGCTACCTGTAAAACTGACCTAGCACGTATGTATGGACAATGACTGCCTAACAATCTGAATTTTCAAGTGTTTTCTATTTACAACTACACAATAAAGTTGCATTAGATTTTGTTGCTATAGGTGGCATTTTTTATAAGATATGACAAGAATTAATGAATCAGATTTTCATAGTTAGTATTGTTTCACTTGTCCCAGCTCCACCTGATGTTACGAAGCCAAATGTGACTGGCCCACCAACCGAACCACCCAAAACATCCTCTTTTGTTGTCAATTTGGACACCAGTGCCTTTGATGAAAGTAATGGGGATATACAAGTTTATAATGTTCTTGTCCAGGAGTATGATGAAGATGAGTCAAGTAAGTTTGCATTTGTCGCAACAATTTTTTCATAAAAAAATGTCTTAACTCATGTGGATGCTTTTTTCTCTTAACAATTAGATAAGATCTTTTTATTCTACAAAAAAATGTAACTGTTGACTGTTCATTGTAAAAATTGCATTCTCATACTCTAAAAATTGCCGAGTTTGTCTCTTTTATGTTCTTTAAGTGCACTATCTTAAAGGGAAGACTTTGCCATACCCCATTTGCCAGCGTATTTCATGCAATTATCCGGGTGGTGCAACAAAGCGAAGTTATTAAGCTGCACCGCAACACCATGGATTCTGGGATTCTGTGCAGTTAACAGAAGTGTGCGGTTATCCGTTGTGCAATTAACTGGCTTCTACTGTACAAACTGTATAAAACATTTAACACATTTTAACACTTTGATTACAGCAACTACCATTGAACATGGTGGAAAACTTCTGAACTGGTTCCAAGTGAGAAACTCTGAAGGTGATAGCCTGCGGTACAAGTTCTACAAAGCTGAGGAATATAGGGATACGTCAGGCAAACGTCGTCGGCGCAGCACTGCGGATATCTCCATAGGGACAAATGCATCCTGTACAGAAGACAGTAATGCATACTGCAATGGTCCTTTGAAGCCTAATACCCAGTATAGGTGGGTACACCATACTTTGTATCATCATTCTTAACATTTGAACTTAGACCTATTCCTTAAGATCTGTTGTGACAGTTCAAATGTCTACTTCCCTACAATCATATGACAGTTTATGTTACAGTAACAGTTAAAAAAATCTCTTTTTCTATAGCGGCTACACAGTTGTTCAAGTTTAGTCTACTTGTAGTTGACTTGTGTGTTTTACTCCGACTATAGTCTTTCTCCGAGCCAAAAATGCTTTATTTTTATTTACCCAGCCTGGGTAAACCATGACCCTCAAAATACAAACACTTTACCCGCAAGGTTATTGCATTGTTTTAGTTCCTTTGTTATGAATACCACATTTGACATTGTGTACATGTAGTGAGCTTTGTCTATTGGGTATCATTCCTGGAGAGAATAAAAGTTCATAACGACATTAAACATTAGACTAGGAAATGAAATAAATATAAATTTCATTGCATTTACCAGGTACAGACTCCAAGGCTGCACCCAACCCTGTGCAAATAATCCCTGCAACTTGGAGGACCTGTACTACTGCACAGAAACACCAGTGTCACAGCCCATTGCAACAGGTGACTTGTATTTGTGTTATTAGTTGCACCATCATCATAATCTGGAAGAGTTGGTAACTCGGATGTCTATGACTCTCTCCCTCCATTTCTCCCAGTTCTCCATTGCTCAGGAGTGTAGCACACATCTTTTGATAGCTGTTGGATGTATGCTGTGTAGGGTCTGCAAGCTCTTGTATAACCATACTTTGACTTTGACTTCATTAAAATTGCGACATAAACAATACAATGTGGACACAGCAGGCAGATAGAAGAACATCACTGTCAATCTCACCCTTTGGTTCTCCAAGCATGTCTTGCAAACCATACTTATTGCTGATACTGTTTTTTGTTCTTTGATTTACAGCTAAAGAACCACCAAATCAAATTCCAATCATAGTTGGGGCTGTAGTAGGAGTGCTTGTCGTCCTGGCCATCATTGCTGCCATTGTCTTCTGGTACAGGAGGAGAAAGAAGTAAGTTTTTTTTTCCTTTATCAGCAAATCATTAATTTTCCAGCATCGTTACTTCTTCTTTGATTTCTTTTGTTCTTCAATTAGGTTCTGCTACAACTGTAACAATGAAAATGTCACAAACCAGGATGCACAGAATAGACCTTGAACTATAATGGTATATCACAATTCACCAAGTTATTACTCACACAGATGCGTAGACATCACACAAAGACACGCACACCACACAGACACCACACACACTCACACACACACACATACATACATACATACATAGAGATAAAAAAACTATTAAGTAAACAATTACAGAATGTACTGTTGAGATGATCTAACTCTGTGTTATCCTATGATATATTCAAAGTTCCCAAATGTACTCTAACATTAACTTTACACTCCTTTGCATTTGGGACCACATTGTAAATATTTTGCATATAGTTGTCTGTACATTATGTAAATACTTTACATTTTGTGACTGCATTTGAACTGTGAGCAGCAACACCTGTCCTACAGTACAATGTGAACCAGTCAAAATTGCCCTGAAGAAGGTGACAGATGGTCACCAAAATGTTAGTGAGAGTAAAGCAATGGTTGTATAAAAAAATGCTTTATTCTGTACTCTGTATCTGTTTTAGGGACCTTCCTGCCGCCAATGGAACAGTTGGCCGAGAAAACCGTGCCTTTGCTATGGAAGAGTACAGCAACAACCAGCCTAAGGTTCCCAGGGTTCTGAACAAGTAGGTTGATCGGTGTCTACTTAGTCAAAGTTTGTGTACTTGTGACTACATAAAGGTATACAAAATGCATGTACTAGATAGAGGTTGCAGTAATCAAGCAAAGTTGCTTAGGGTGCTCAACAAGTAAGTTGATTTGGAGTAGTTGATTTGAAGTGTTTAATTCATGTAGCAACTGCATATAAAATATGTTGAACTGTGATCTAGTAGATGGACCATTCAGAGATCACAATTGTAATCTCTCTGCCAGAACAATTCGCAATTTTACCAGACTGAAGACATCTCAATCAGAGTCTGTACATACTATAAAATAGCAAAATTTGCAAGCAGTTGTAGTATGTACTAGTATATCTCATTCCCTATCCCTCTGGATGCAAAAATGGACTATTCCAAAGTAAACACCATTCTAAAGTACACTATACACCAAAACAAGATTCCTGCACAAAGCTGTGACTGCCAAAACCATCACAGTCCCTATTGTAGGTTTCTATCTACAGTGGGTTTCTATAGTGGGTTTCTATAATGGGTTTCTATGGTAGGTTTCTATAGCGGGTTTCTCTTGTGGGTTTCTATAGTTGGTTTCTATAGTGGGTTTATCTAGTGGGTTTCTGTTGGTGGATTGTAATGATCAATAAACAGGATTTCAGCACCAAGGAGAGATCCACTATCAACAACTCTAACCACAGCACTTTACCGCCTCCTCAGGCCTGTAAAGCTGACAGACTTCTAAAAAAACGTGCCGTATGTACTAGCTATAGCTTAGTCCTGACTTCAGGTTGATAGATAGATACATGTAGATAGATAGCAAGTTTCTACAGTCAAACTAAGATGACAGAAGAAGTTAGTGTTGTTTACATGAAGATGGGATTTTGAAATGTCAGTGGAAGTCACCAAAAGGAATCCTCAGCTGAGAAATGGACCATTGTTTTGTGTATTATGATTAGGTCTAGCTTCAGGTCCAGACCTTAACCTGATCCTCTGGACCTGAACCGTACCTGGACCTGGATTTTCTGTACCGGTACCCAGCCCTACTAACCACTGTACTTTGTCATTTCCTCAGGCCTGTGAAGCTGACAGACTTTAACAAATGTGACGTATGTACTAGATTAGTCCTGACATCAGGTTGATAGGTACATGTAGATAGGGATTAGATGAAGGGAGTGAAATACATTCAACAAATCAGTAGAAATGTTTTCAGCACCAAGGAGAGATCCACCATCAACAAACCTAACTGCAACACCTTGCTATTTTCTCAGGCCTGTGAAGCTGACAGACTTTGTAAAGTACCATACAGACATGAGCAAGGACTCGGAGTACCAGTATTCAGAGGAATATGAGGTAAACATTTCTGCGATGTCTTATATCATGATATCAAATGTCTTAAGTTTTTATTCTTTTGAATAAGTCTCTGCCATCTTAACTATTTAATACAATGTCTGAATTGTCTACTAGACTAGTTTTCTTCTGTTGTATAGTAAAGTTAACTTACAAACATAGGACGGATACTCAGAGGAATTTGATGACAATGATCTTTATTAAATTTTGCATGTTGTTGCCTATATGGACTAAATGCAGTAGTTACATAAAACTTTTCTGTAAAGAATCTTTACAGTGTCTGTGGGTGAGACAGAACAACTAAGGCTATGCTACACTATGCTACTAATTTGATCCAAATATCTCGTACATTGCATATTTTCTGCAATATTATGAAATCATGATTTTAGAGGATCTAGAGTACATGTATTACTGGTCATCCCAATTAAGTGACAGTTGTTGGCTCTTTTGTTTGTATTTTTTGTCTTATTATGATTTTGTACTTTTCAGAAACTGAAGCACGTTGGCACTGAGCAGGCTCGTAACGCAGCCTCCCTGCCTGAGAATGTGGGCAAGAACCGCTACACCAACATCCTGCCATGTACGTATGGGGCATTGTGTTCATTGCAACTTGGTTATGATTGTTACTTACTAGTAGTTAAGAGATTAAGGCAATACCATAGATTTTTAGTTACATTACAATTTTCCTTATAGTTGAATGTGTGGTTTTTGTTTGAATCAGTTTGAATCTTTTAATCCTAGAAATACAATAAAAAAACTTTTTTGAATGTGCCATGCAACTGCTACATTTTTTGAATATTGACAGTAAAATAACAAGACTATAAAAGTGTTTGTATGAATCAATTTCACATAGGATGATGATTTCATGTTTCCACCTTGTATTGTCCGAAAACTGTATCAAGTTTGAATTATCAAACATATCGGAATTATTGCTTTAATCCTTCCAGATGACAACACGAGGACCAAGCTTGCTGCTATTGATGATGTGGAAGGATCTGACTACATCAACGCCTGCTACATGCCTGTAAGTCAGCTTAATGTAGTACACAGTAGCATATATACACCTATCAGCATACATGGTCCTGCAGATATTGACCCTTGGTTTGAAGTTTGGGAGTTTGAATTACTCACTCACTCACTCACTCAATTACTCTCCATGACCACAGTAGTCTTAGGGGCTCCACAACATGCAGTAGCAGAAAGAATATAAAATAATGCCAATACAGTACTTCAGTGTTGAGAAAGTGCAGGATATGGAAACTGCTCCAAACAGCTGACACTTAACTGTTCCTGACTGCAGTACAAATGGAAATTGGATTATCATATTGTTTAAGCAGCCTTTTTACAACTATAATTTTCCCACCCACACCCCAGGGCTACAGCTCCAAGCGGGAGTTCATCGCCTCCCAGGGACCACTGCCGGGAACCAAGGATGATTTCTGGCGGATGGTTTGGGAGCAGAACACGTCAATCATTGTCATGGTGACGCAGTGTGTGGAGAAAGGACGGGTAAGGAAAAATCTTTTAGTAGTCTACTTGTAACTGATTCTAGCGCCAATTGATTTTAGATAAACGTAAATCATTTATTTTTGTGGGCATTTATTTTTTCTCAGAGCCTGCTTGTCCCATCACTGTTACTGTGTTTTCAGAACCAAGGACAGCAACAGTATTTACAAACTTTAGATTCGTTTAATTTTCCATTTTTGGAAAGCATGTTGTTTCGTGATATATTGTGTTTGCATTTGAAACAATTTGCCACAACTGTATAGATATAGACTTAACAAAGAATGTTATTGGATGTGAATTCTGCAGGTGAATTGTGACCACTACTGGCCGTACGATTACAAGCCTGGACAAAGTTATCTAGCCATTAATTGGACATGTTTTTGAGCCTCATCCTCAGATCTACTGTAAATGCATTTAAGTTCACGGGGATTTGATTTCGCGTTAGCGGGAAAAAGGACTTTTCGCGGTGGATTTAAGTTCGCGGTTACACCATAGACTCCAGTCTAATACCACAATAGAAAAATGTTCGCGGTGGTTTTAAGTTTGCGGTTAAGTGGTCACCGCAAAAACCGCGAACATTAATCCACCGCAAACATTTCTGCATTTACAGTATAAAATGAGATCATCCACAACTTTCTAGACTTAGAAAACAATGTTTTCAATGTAAATTCTGCAGGTGAAGTGTGACCACTACTGGCCGTACGACAACGAGCCAGTCTACTACGGTGACATCATCGTTCACATGGTGAGCGAGTCAGTCCTGCCGGAGTGGACAGTCAGGAACTTCACTCTGCAACATGTAAGTCTGATGGGGATATTTGTATATTTGTATTTTTAGTAATATGTATGTATTATATTTACTGATAGTAAAAGCAATGTGCAAATCATTAATCAGATATTAAGAAAAGAAAACATGCAAGATCTTTGCCGTCTAAGTTAACGTTCACCTATGCATGTAATACTCTTAAAACAAAACAATTATTATTCATCATCACTGACCGACTCATAATCACTCACTCATTTATTAGAGAGAAAATGGACGTTGCAGTTTGACTTAAGATCTGAGAAAGGTCTAGGGATGCAATTTTTACACTGAGAGTGAGACAGTTGCAGGAGAAGTAATCTTCCAAAGAAGAATGACCTGTTCTATGTTGTCAACCAGAAGAATACCTTTGGCACAGTGCCAATGCAGGTGCTCTATAGGGCCATCAGAAAGCTGGAAGTAGAATATAGATGTGCAAAAGTTAGGTGTGACGGGTCGTTCAGTGTAATATAACCAGCTGCTGCCGCACCGTGTGCCTGTAAAGCTGTTGTGTTTTGCCAAACGGCGGCTATACCAGCTATGTACATACAGATACAGATGGTAGTACACTCATGATGATGTTTCAATGCTTATATGAATTGTCCTCCTTTTCATCAGGGCAATGAGACCAGAAATGTTCGTCACCTGAACTTCACGGTGTGGCCGGACCACGGGGTTCCTGACTCGACCATCTCGCTCCTGAAGTTTGTGCGGACTGTTCGGGGCCTGGTCCCACAGGACAACAAGAACCCTGTTATTGTCCACTGCAGGTAAAGATGGTTGTTTGTTTGTTTGTTTTTTTGTGAAATGTTTGGGGCTTGATCCCACAAGAACTCTGTCATTGTGCACTGCAGGTAGACAGACTTGTGCACAACAAATTAGTTCATAGACTTTCAACAGAAAGGACAGGACTTTCTCTGTCTATGATGTAAGGAAAATGTCCGTGGATGCTGTTTGTGTTGAACTTGACATTGGCAATGCATTTTCATTTTCGCTTTATACACAGAAAGTCTTCTTGTAAAAGGATTGTAAAAGAATCTGTCATTTCTATCATAATAACATCAACAAATCACATGAGAGAATTGAATTCATATTGTAACCAAATCTCTGTAATTGTAACCAGGTCTGTTAAGTCTAAAACTATTGAAATAGTCATGATTTTTAGACTGTAATGCGATAAAATGTCAGTTTTAGGGAACCATTGGAACCAACCACACATTGAAAATACATTTGTAACCTAATTTCAAGTTAACCAGTGCTGTAGCTGCCTTTTGTCTTACACCAATGTTTCTCTCCCCAGCGCCGGTGTGGGCAGAACCGGAACCTTCATCGCGCTGGACCGGCTCCTCCAGGACATCGAGGACGGCCACGACTCCGTGGACATCTTCGGCATCGTGTCGGAGATGAGGAAACACAGGGTCTTCATGGTGCAGACTGAGGTCAGTATATTGCTACATGCTTTAGAATTATGTTACAAAGTAAAGCGCTTACCAACAAGCTTTCAATCAGTCCTCTGATACTAATCAAGTTGTCATGACCCAAAGCCTATGTCATACATCCTGACCAGATGTGTGACGTCAGCAATGGGTCTAAGGTACTTGAAAGTTAGTATCGGAGCTTCCCTCAATGGAGACGGGGGCCGATACCGACTACCAAGCACCTTTGACCCTTTGCTGTCGTCACACTTCCAATCAGGATGTATGACATATAGGCTTTGGGTCATTTCAACTTGATAAGGTAGTTGATGAAGTTGACTTTTGTCTTCCCCGACTTTTTCTCCCTCTTGTAAGCTCCCATAGAACTAGTTGCTATGATGTTAGTGTGTCTGATGCAGTGTGCAGCTAGTTTCAGTCTTCTTGCCTTGATTATTTCTAAAAATTGACTGTTGGTCGTGATACAGCTGTTTGTACCTCCACAGAAGGCCCTGTCACACCTAGCTTTTGGGCATATGAACTAGAGCATCTGCCTCACATCCAATGAATCAAGATGGCCTTCAAGTGTTCTTTAAAACTATCCAGCGAAGATGTGCCTAGTGTGCTCAGTGATAACAATAACAACAGCTTAATTAATTCTTCAACTACATTGTACTACAACTAAAGAGATTCAGATCTTTTAACCAAATGAATGTATTTACTATATAATTGTTTTGCCCCCACTTTTGCTACAGGCGCAGTACATCTTCATCCACCAGGCTGTGTCTGACGTCCTGCAGGGCAAGGATCGGGAGCCAGAGGGCGCCACTGCAGCACCAGAGGAACCTCTGTACGAAAATGTCAACATGGGCAAGCTGGCTCCTGAGAGCGAAGAAGGTAGGTGTGACAGGAGTTTTACTGTGTATAAAGTTTAACCTACAGTTTTGAAACCTACAGTGTTACTGCAGTCTTATACATTGGCTGTCTGGCTAAATGATGTAAATTTTTGATAATTTCTCCTTTCTTGACTTAACTAAATTAAATGCAACTTCTGTGCTTCATGACAATATCTCATCGCATACTCTTAATTTGTGTAAGTCCTACTTTCCTGACTTGACTGAAATCTTCAGACATGTTACCAACAAGCATATAACAAGAATTGTTGAACTTTTACAAATGCTGGTATGATAAGCATGAAATGCATGCTGGAAATTTGTCTAGTGTACGAGATTAAAGAGCTTATAAGTTTGCTTTAAATTTTTCATGCAGCCATTTATCTACCATGGCACCTGGTCTCAGTATGTTACCTATTAGTAATTATTATAGTATTTGATGTGCTCATCTGCCTCAAAATTTACTCCCAAAACCACTGTACAATATGATGTCTTCTCCCTCTTCTCTCATGCTTTCTATCACCTTTGACCCTCTTGCTTTATCTGACCTTCGACACTTCTGGGTGTGGCTTGTGACCTTTGCTGAACCTTGACCCTTTGCTGACCTTTGCTGTTGACCCTTGCCCTGTATAGCTGCTCCAGTGCTGTATGTGTAATACCAGGTATGCATCTTCCTTCAGTCTTCAGCCTTCATAGTCTAGGCGATTGGTGAAAAATAAAGCTAGAATTGCTCAAAATGTGGTAAAAGCATGAACCTTGGTATGATGAATCCTGAGCATGTACAATGTACTAGCAACAGTTGCCATGTAAAAGCAGGTTTCTTTTGGCTCCACCCCTAGAATTGTTTCCATTATAATTATATCGAACACTTGTGCCAAGTTTCATGCTTTTACCATAATTTGAGCAATTTTTGCACCAATCGCCTAGACTATCACCAGTATTCATCGTTAAGATAATGTTCACAAACTGAGGGCATTTTTTAATATCCTTCCTTGTGTCATACAAAATTTATCTGTTTTGTTGCTGAAATTGTTGTCTTAGGTATGTGTAGATTCTGTCACAGCCTGCTTAAGAATTCTTAAATATCAAAATCCTATGAAGACCTACGACAAATAACATTGTTATTTTGTTGATACAGTCATTTTCAAGAAACTTAGTATCCTCTCTGCTGCATAAATACTGTATAAACCTATTTTCAATACAAATTCATTTCTAAAGGCTACCTTTGCAGGCAGAAGATTAAGCTTGACATTTGAATCATCGTCTTTTTTCATCCTTTTTGAGGAATCGTTTTTTTCTTGAATTTCTTTCATTCTCATCTTGTTTTAGTATTGTACAGTATTGAACAATTTTTTTATAATTCTTTTTTAATTTTCTTTGATTTCTTTTAGTTTTTAAGTTTAAATTATCTTGTTTGAGTATTGTACAATATGGCATTTCTTTTCAGTATGGATCAGTTTACAGTAGTCAAATCACTGACCTCAGTCCCTTGAGTGGTTGTTCAGAACACATTCGACTGTATTTTCCATTTTTTCAAACTTGTTAGCTAATCTTACTAAAATCCCTCTCTCTCTCTCTCTCTACAGTTTCTGACACCGAGATGTGAGCCGTATGTCCCAACAGTAAAACCAGCAACACAGCCTGGACATCATTTTCAAGCAAGAACAGTGGGAACATTTTCAGAGAATGTGAAGACAATCATGAAGAATGTTGGCAACACCTCGGGGATGGATCCATTTCTAGTTGGGAGTGTATGCCGCTTGAAGAAATGAATACCACAGAAACATGATCAAGCCACTGAAGTATATTTAAGATTAGATAATCCAAACTATAAAGCTGTGCCTTATGAGATAAAAAGGAATCACTAGGACGTGTATTTTTATTCTAGAATCTTCTCCTTATTCTATATGTATATCAGAATCTTTAAGATGTTTCCTATGCAATTAGTAAACTCTCAGTCTTTAAATAGTACATGGGAGGGACCAAGTTCTGAAACCGCACAGTAGTAGAGGTAGTTATTGTACGCATTGTCGTTAAGGCCGTACAAATTTAGTTGGTTGGTTGGTTCTTGGATTTTTTTAGGAATATGCTTTGCTTGAAAAACATAGTGAAAACAAACTGAAGACCAGATACATGCCTTAGTGCACTTGTTGAAGAGATTTATTAGTCACGTATGAGCACAGTTAATAATAGATAGAGTTTTTCTTCTAACAGTAACATATTTTTAAAGGTATACACACGTATCTTGTTCATGGAATGACCTAGTCTCGCGAGAGTACTAGCTCAATACTTTCGTAGATCTCCTGCCCCTCACCCCGCCTCCTTTCGGAGTAGGGGTGAGTAGGACTTGGGCAGAACTCGAAGTCTTGGTGCACTCAGTTTTCAGGAATGAATACGGTGACTGTCATATTCAAGTTTTTCTCCGTACTCTTTACCTTCATGATGTTTGTTTGCCACATTTTCGCTTTAAAATTTCTGAGAACCAGGCAAATGAATTTGTATGGCCTGACGATCGATTGCAATATCAAGGTCCGTTAATAACATATTAGCCAATAGGAGTGGCCTTTCTAAATAACTTCTAAGGTGCTGGACACCTTGTTAAGTCAAAGTCGCCTTCAATAATGTCTGTGGGACCAACCCTTATATAGACACAGTGCCTGTTTTTAAGATCTATATTCTGCAGCAGCTCAGCTACATTTATATTACTTTTGCTCCGAGCCTTACGTGTTAATGAAAATTAATGCAGTAACTGTGTATATACATGTATTAAGTGCATATTATATGATTAGAATTTACACATTCAGTAAGTGATAAAATTCATTGTGCAGTCAAACCTGGTCATCTCACCAACAGTCACAAGCCACATAAGAACATTCACAGCCACTTTGAATTTACACGATACAAAAGATTTAATGTCGTCAACCCTGCCCTGTCTTGAGCAACCACTAATCCTCAGCAATCATTTTTTCCACAGTACCTTGTGCTGAATCTAGGTTTGACTGCATCATGAACAAGTTGGTTAGGACTATAGTATAGCCAAGACGACAACCTTAAAGACATTAACTAAAGAACAGTGTCTTTAAGGTTCAGTGTATTGGTGGGAGGTGGTTTGTGTATTTGAGACTTAAATAAACAGGCTTTAGATTTTCTATTACCTGAATGCCCAAAGTAACAAGCCTTAATACTATGGAGAAGAACAGATGCCGGTGTGCTATCATGAGCAGCTATTTGCTTTTTTTTACTGGAGAGCTGAATTACCTTTATTAAGTTTTTTATTTCTTATTATTTTTTTGTTTTGCATAACTATTAAACTGCCTTTAGATGTAGCATACCAATTTTGTATGTTTAATTTAGCTGCATGCGTAAGATCTAACTGATAAACTTGACCCACTCACACCGGGAAGGACCCATACTCCTTTCGGTGGTGGGTTCTAAAAACGTGCAAACACAGGTCCTCTGGCTTAAACGTCCCATCCAAAAGGACGTCCCTTAAACTGCAGCTAGGTAACCATTTTCACTGTGTAGTCAGTGAATGAAGAATGTCGTCTTTAGCAATATCACAGTTATTTCACTATTTAAAAGAAATTTCCTCATTTAAGACAATGGGAAAAATTTGCTATTGAGGATCTTAGTTTCTGTCAGGCCCAAAATGCCTATCTTAAACATGGGCAGCAATAAGCTTTTAGTAGATTTAATGTAATAGGACTGTCTATAATTGATAATTGATGTACATATCTACTTCATATTTACCTCTATATGTGTATATTGTGGTATAACCTATAATTCAGGAAAAAGACTTTTCCTATGCAAGAATGGTATTATGCAAGGTCTTGTCGTTCAATATGTTACTCTCGGAAATATGAATTTTGTTTGTCTTTAAAATTTAAGAATTTGTTGTTATCAGCATATTGGAAATGTAACCAGCATATCATAATGAAAATGTATAATTCTTGTCAATGAATATTTACTATAGGCACTATATAATAATAATTACACAAATGTATGAAGCATTATGAAATTTGTTTATATGTGGAAATATGAACAGCATGTCAGCATCAGTCTAGGTATTTAGGTTAACTGAATGTTTGAAACACAGTTACCGTAGTGGGAAAATGAAAGAATGACACAGTATTTTGAAGCAATATTGCACTGTAACAGCAATATGTATATGTGAATGAATATCATCAAGTTTTGAATAGTGTTTCGAAGTAAGGTATGAGTTGAAAGGAGAGCCAAATGTCATTGAACAGAATGTTCCTGTAAGAAGATAGCTCGAGGCAGACGTAAATATATGGAGACTTGAAGAGAAAGAAAGCCACTTTTAACCAATTTACAGCATTTTACATTCAACTTGCCTCAACCATTATGTAACAATGTGAATGCCAGTAACTCCACTTTAAGCTAAATCCAGTCACATATTTTATGACTCAATACACAGTATTCAATGCAAGCATGCAGCATGGAACTTATAATATCTTAAATTGTAATGATCTGTGGTCAACACAGTTGTCAGGAAACAGTAACACTGTAACAGTATTTGAATTTGGATTTTCCTAACCTGCCTTAGCTCCTTATGTGTAGATAGAAATCCATGATAATGTCCCTGGATCATTGCAAGGATTGTGCATCTTTTGTGACAGAGAAAAAATATGTGCCTCAAAAGAAGTGGTAGCAACGGTCATCAGACTTTTACCGGTACGTCCAAAAGATAAGCATTTTACTCTGGTGACTGCTTGCACCTAGCTATGCAACCCTCTTCTGTGAAACGTAGCTACAAATTATACAAACCTTTATATGTGGCTTCGGCTGAGGACACATATCATATATCTTAATTTTTTTTTATAATGCACATGTCATCATAACAGTTGCAACGCACCAATTATATCATACTAGACTTGAAGTTCTATCGACAGATTGTCCTTTGTTGAACTTATAAGAATATCAAGTATTGCATGTACATCATATTGTTAAGTAAAAGATGGTTCTTTATTATTTTCTTTTGAGACTTCAATATTGCCACTGAATGAATATACTTTTCTGTTCTGTTTAAGGTTTTGTTGTATTTTAATTTCATTGCATCGTGATAATCAAGAATCGAATAAATTTTGTATATCAGAAAGAGAACAACTTGTCTGTGAATTGTTTACACTCTTTTTCTTTTACCCAAACACATACTCCGATCCTTTTAAAGCAGGTAATTACAGTTAGTAGTGTGTTCTGAATTGGATCTGTTTTGCCCGCTTGACTTTATAGTGGGATTATATATAATATAATGCAAAATGTACATGTATGACTGAAAATACAATAAAAGAAAGATTAGTTGTTTATCAATGACATTCTTTCAAAGTACTCAGCCACAGTGATGCTGCTTAAGTGCCGCCGCTTCAGTGATATACAATGTACTCCCTTTAGCTACATGTTGTATGAGGAAGTTCTTGTCAGCTATGTTAAAATTCTACTTGCTGAACAATAGAATAACTTGAATTACTAATCCGTCACTATCCTTTCTGATAACAGCAATTGTTAGAGATGTCAAATCTATTTGTGGTATCAAGTCAGACTCTCTAGAGATCTGTTGTATTTAAACACAACAAATTGTATTTTATCAAACCTCCTTGATTTAGACAAATGAGAAATTATTTTGTAAGACATCATATCTAGAGCATTTGATGACAAGTAAATAAGATTCACTTTCCATTTCTTTGGACAACATGTGCAAAATCCTTTGGTCAGGGGCTATTTAATATACATTGTTTCTAAATTCAAATATACATGGTTATCATGGTACGTGGGTTAAAATAAGTGGTGGGAACTTTGTGGTGTGAAAAAACAGAACTTGGGAAAAGAGAACTATAATCATTTATGGCTCCGTAGACTTTGAACCTAATTAGTCTGACGTTACTGGCAGAACAGAGTTCACAAACTGTGCATTTAGCAATTTGGGAACATGACTAATGGGAGTAAAGCATAACTTCCCTTTGTGTAAGGAACAACTTAATCCAAGTCTCACAACAATTTTAAAGCTGAGAATGGAAGAGTCCATTTGGTAGGATTGTGGGGATGGGGCTGGAAGAGTCCATTGGTAGGACCGTGGGGGTGGAGTGGGGCATCATCAGCGGCCCTGTCAGCTTGCTGAATGAGACTGCGTGGAACATGTAAGGAATGTCAAAAGGTCACAGGTAAAACTTTTCAAATAAGTCATTTTGTATTTTTGTTTTAAGTTTTTGTATTTTTGTTGTCATTTTTTTTCAGTTCAAAATGCTTTTTTCTTTAGAACTTCTGCAAAATTAATGTCTTAAATGTTCTCATTGACAACTTTTCTCTTTTTTATTCTTTCTAGTGGTTTTATCTCAACTGTTCGTCACCTGCAGTGTATTATGGAGGAATTAACAAAGGAATCAAACTAAGGTTGGTACAATAAAGGTTTTAACATTGTTGTAGAAAAGGACTGGTACTTTCTATAGCCTTTTTAATGCCATTGAGACAATGGGTTTGCTATCCACTGTGTATTGGGCCAATTCCCACTGTCATATACTTTCCCGACCGAAGTCAAGTACCCTTTTTTTACACATGAGTGAAATGAGGAAGTCATTGAAAAATTGCCTCTCCCAAGGACACAAGATTTTAGTGCGACAGGATTCGAACCCAGAACCTCAGGGTATAACTTACATGTATGTAAACAAATCAAAACAGCAGGTCATCAAATTGAGCCACCACAAGTTTGCTTAGTAACTGCAGCAGGTCTGATGTTAATATGAGCATGACTTCACTTTTTACAACCCAAATTACGGAAGAAACCACCAGCGGCAAGTACTGTAAATGCAGAAATGTTTGTGGTAGTTTTATGTTCGCGCTTTTTGCGGTGGCCGTTTCACCACAAACATAAAACCACTGCAAACATTTTTTCCATGGCAGTAAGAGACTACAGTGCATGGTGCTAGCGCAAACTTAAAACCTCAAAAGTAAATCCCTACAAACTTATATAAATGCATTTTACTGTTTAAAATTAAACAGCAACTTGATGATAAGTTTGCACTTCATATCACAAGATCTAGATGTTACAAGTGCGTAACCGCCCTGTGCATATATTGACATTGTTTATTATTACACTATGCAAATTAACTTTACCATTATATTGATACTGAAATACTTCACAATGTATAACAGTGGGGTTCAAGGACTGCTAAACTGACCACGCCAAATGACTTTCTTACACTTGAAACATTGTCTAGTTTATTCCTTCCTCCTTATCCGATAATTTCTAAGCCTGAAGTTTGCATTCAAACAACTTATTTTTTCATTCATGTACAGTCAAAACTGTGCAAGAAGACCAGTGGTAAAGAAGTTAAAGTTAAAGTTTGCCCATGCATCTACGGATGCGTAGGGTGGCGCTCATCTCCACTTCAAAGCCCTTGGGCCACACATGTGCAAGCCACTACAGCAGGGGGCTGGTCCGCTGGTAGTGATGTGTATTTAACTCCCATGCTCTTCCTCATTAGTGCTGAGTGCTAAGCAGAGAAAGCAGCATGTACCATATTCAAAGTCTTTAGTATGACTCGGCCGGGGATGGAACTCACGACCTACCGAATGCAAGGTGAACACTCTACCCACTCGGCCATTGCGCCGGTTACCAGAACAGTGGTAAAGACTAACAGTTACTGTAAAATGTATTTAAGTTCGCGGGGATTTAATTTGCGGTAGCCTGAAAAAGAACTTTTCGCGGTGGTTGTAAGTTCGCAGTAGCACCATGCACTGTTACAGTACTTTCTTACAGCCTTTCAAAAAATTTTATGGTGGTTTTAAGTTCACGTTGAAGCGGACATCGCGAAAACCACGAGCATTAAACCACTGCAAAAGTTTCTGCATTTAATTACAGTATGTTGCAATAGGACTGTATGTTGCAATAGGACTGTAGGTTTGTAACCATGCACACCGGGAAAGACCCCAACTCTTTGCTATGGTCATGTGAAGGAATTTATGGCTTGTTGAAGGCTAAACAGACTGCTGGTTTCCTGAAGTACAGGAAGTACTGCTTGCATCAGCGTCAGCACAGGTGTGTGTGAAGTACCTGTTTAGGGTATTGTCTGTAAATACGGCAAATTGACGGACAATGATAATCATGGTTTATTTTGTTGGCATGATGCACCTGCTTCAATGTAGAGAAAAACATGACCATTGTTTGAACCAATCAGAAACCAAATAAACCAACCATAGGAATTAATACACTTAAGCCATATTGATTTGATTTTATGGATGAATGGGACACCCAAAGCTGATGCAAGCATGCAAATAAAAAAAATGTTTGGCCACAAAAAAAGACATTAGTATAGAATGAAAGTGGTCAGTATAGTTGAACAATGACACAAGACACAGAATATGGTATGAGATTTTCCAGTTTCACTTTTGCATCTTTCTTACATCTTGGAATTGACGGTGACATTCTATTACATGCATTTTACGAGAATTTTATAATCTATGGATCATTTTGCAGCAGCTTTGTACGATTAATTTAAAGTATTTTTGGAAATGGCCAAAGATTGATTCACGCATTGATGTCATCCATGTAATCAAACCAACTTGGCCTAAGTCTTGCACCTTGATACTTAAATGTTATTGTAGCTATTTCCTGAAAGCATATCTCTGAAATATCCTGCCTAAAATATTTATTCAGCGGCCCATTACATGTGTAGGACTTTTCAGATAAGATATGCCCCCTCTCCGGAAAGGTTGTTCTAGTTGACTGAGCGATAGTGTATATTATTGCGAGCCATTACTTAGCTGTAAAAACACATTCAAGTGCATTTTGCAGTGACCCCTGCCAAGGACGTTGACGTATAACATCCTTGGACATACCAAGAAATTCAGGCAACGTCTTTGATGTGCCTTTTACTAACTTTAAGTCAGTTCTCTGTTTAGAAACATAACTGTTTCTTTCTGTACTTTACATGTACTGTGAATTAATCATTTTCTTCTTGAGTGAAATGTATTCTATAATAACTTGGCTTAAACTACAGTCATACCCCCTGTACACCTCTATATACACCAACTGACAATGTGACCACTTTTTTAGGTGTCAAAGATCATTTTCCCATTGACACAGGGAATGAGAACCCTGTCTATAGTGACGACCTGTCCATATAGACCAGATGAAATCGTTCCTGAGTGGTCTTCTTCCACCACCCTCACACTCAGGGTTGACAATCACGGCAAAGCCTATGATATCAACCCTGACAAATCAGCCACAGTATTCGGTTATTAGGGGTGCCTTGCTTATGAATATTAATGAGCTTGCCCTTATATGGGCAGTCAGCCGTTGGGGATCGGGCGTTGGCATGGTGAGCAAACAAAGTCATGGTAATACGTAACATGATTGGCTGATAGCTTCCCAGCGGCCTTTGCGAGACAGCTTGCGACAACAACAAGCCCAAGGAAGGCCTGTTCTCTGATTGGTTGACAGCTTGTTTGTGGCGACAATCATAATACCCGTAGGTAGGGCCTGGGACAGCAGGGCCCCATAAAGTAGTGCCGTTGGGGACCGGGCGTTAGGAGGATGTCTTCCACAGGTTTTACTGTATATCAATTTTAGAACACCCCTATGAAACCTTTAATGGTACGCTCCAACCCTAATGCTTTTCTTAGCCCACTGAAAGTCAAAACTTCCCAAGAAGACCAGATGATCAGGGGACCAATAAAATCTTGTCTATGTGCACAGATTTCTTAATGCTTGTGTCAATGGGAAAAGTAAGGACATCCAAAAAGTGGTCAATCATACATTGGCCAGGTGGATAATAAAAGATAAGCACAGGTGCACTTAGGTTTGACTGAGAGTTAGTATGTAATTTTAAAACACCCCTATCAAACTCAAACTTGGTACGCTCCAACCCTAATGCTTTTCTTAGCCCATTGAAAGTGAATCCAGGCGCGATGTGAATAGGGGGGTGTCGGGTATCCCCCCATGAATGTGCATACCTGTGTACACCTTATTTGATTACCCTGCGTTGCTTTCAGCATGAGAGGAGAAGTAACAGTAACGTTCTGAGCGGTGGGGAGTTGTCGACGCTTTGGCTTGCTCACAGGTAAGACGTAGTTTTTGCAAACTTTTCCTTAAAAGTTTTGGTAGTTATGTTGAGAATGCACCCACCTGTTAAAGTTTTGCACCATGCTCGTAACACTTGTATATTCTGTCAATGGTAAGACTGTGTTACTGAAATGTCTGTTACAGTTAGATGCTCTGAGGATATCAAGTTCTCATTTACCTGGTTTGCTCACTGAAACTCTTGGGTTGTAAAAAGTTTTATGCTATATTCTGTGAATGCCACCACCTGTTATACTTTTGCTCTAATGTTTGTTGCACCTGTGTACCATATAAACAGTGAGACTGTGTGTTTCTGAAATGTCTGTTACGGTTAGATGCTCACATATCAAGTTACCATTTACCATTTTGCTTGCTGAAAACCTTAAATCAGTTAAGAGTATTTCTTGCGTTATGATTTACACAGCTTAGTTGGGTGTTGGCCGGTAAGATATTGTGCTTGCAAGTAGAGTGTTGTGTGTTTAGCTGCGAACTCGCCATATTCTACTGCCTTTCAAGTACGTGATTTTGCCTTTGTCTGCACAAATTTCTTATGCCTTACTGAAAACTGAAACTAAAAACTGCATAAACTACACTCAGGATCAATTAAATCTGGTTTATATGTTTACCGGTGGTCATTATAGACAGGACTCTTAATGGGGAAACTTATAATGGACTAGCAAAAAGTGGTCACATTGGGCAGGTGTCACATTGTCCTTATGCAGAGGTGATCACTTGGGCAGGTTTGACTGTTACAACTAGTAATTGGTGCGAGACTGGATCTGTGAACTATGCCAAATTCCCTCATTTATTGTATTCATGCTTTGTGAATTTTTCCTACGCAGCTGTTAAACTTTCCCCACGTATACAGTTCCTTGATCTAGCTGAGCCACTCTTGAGTCACTAAGTGGTTTTTGAAGGAGTCTTTGATGTGGACTTGTGCTTGTTTGATTTAGTGCCGTGTGACACTGTAAAAGGTAGGTAAAGTCTATAATGGTGGATTGTTTATGGCTTCCTGAGACTTTTTCACATGTTTTCACCTGATATTGAACAGTGAATTGTTTTACAGTAACTGTAATTATATTATGGACTTTTGCTATTTTTTCAGCTCCAAAATTTGTTCATGTTCAAAAAAGTAAGATGTGTGTAGATTACATACAATTATGATAATTGTGATCATACAGTTTTTCATAATTCTAAGAAAGCTGCTTGGAAATAAGAATGATGAGAAGATATGGCAAAGAAAAGTTCTAAATCAAGGTTATATTTAAGGTGTCTTGAATAGTTGCTTTTGTCCAGTCAAACTCCTTACTTGCCGAGACTCCCAAATTTTATACATTATCATTTTGCTATTCAAAGTTAAACATGTTTTGGCAAAACTTAGTCTAGGTTTGCAAAAGCGTTGCAAAATAAGCCACAAGATAAGGGCCTTCCTTCCGACGAAAGGTTACCAGAGGTTAAGTAATGAGACCAAAGTAGAGTACAGAGTAAACAAATGGCTGCAAAGGGAGCTGTTTATTTGGTTTGTCGGTACTTTTCTTCCAACCTGTTTTTTCACTCTTCCATTTGTCAATAATGCATTTTTCTCTCAACTGATGTCTTTTGTCCAACTATGAAGTATGAAAAAGAAAAAAAAAATTTAGAGTTGACAAAAAAACAAGCTGAAAGGAAAAGCAAGAAGATGTAGGTCAAATTGTCTCAGGATAAACAATTGTGATCAAATACTAAATGTAGGTCCTTTCTTCCAACCTGTTTTTTCACCCTTCCATTTGTCAATAATTCATCTTTCTCTCAACTGATGTCTTTCGTCCAACTATTAAGTATGGAAAGGAAAAAAAAAATTTAAAGTTGACAAAAAACAAGCTGAAAGAAAAAAGCAAGAAGATGTAGGTCAAATTGTCTCAGGATAAATAATTGTCCATTAAACTTTGTGATCAAATACTTGTTGTTACACTAAGTCTTGTCAATAGCATTTGTCAATAGCTTTTTCTTAATTCATTTCCTTTCTCTGACCATAGAATATAAATATACTAACCAATTGCAATAATTATTTGAAAAGAAAGAAGAGCTTTTTACATTACAAAAGAAACAGTGAGAAATAAGAAATCAAGTGGGTTTAAAAATCAATTTGGTTAAACAGTAACTGTTGTCCATTAAACATTGCACATGTGGGCAAATACATGTTGCATAATGCTGTCTTGTACACAGTCACAATCATCAAATAAAATTACCTGTCATTACACTTGTCAATTAGCATTTGTCAATAGTTTTCTCTGAACAGCTTAAAATGAATCCTTTCTCTGGCCATGAAAGATGTATCAAATAATTTGAATTATGAAGACAAGCCTCAAACAATGAAGAAACCACCATAAATAAGAAAAATGTGGGTTAAAATCATCTCAGACAGTTGTTCTGTAAACATTGCATAAGTGGTCAAATACTTGTTGCATAATGCTGTCTTATACACACATTAATGACATATTTAGGCCAGACCTGTGGTTTAACCCTTCTTCTGCTAACATCTGATGCATTTCATGCAACAGTTGCTTTCCAGATGGGTCCTTAGCATTCAAGAGGTTAAAAGTCATTAACCTTTTATAGACTAATTACCTTTATCCACCATGTCCCCCAAACCCACATTTAAAAAGAATTAATGTTTCACTGAAGAGATGCCTGAAATGTATGATTTCATTGCCTAACCTAGATCTAAACTAGCAGGTGAGTTTTGATGTCTTAAATTTTATATAATCAGTATGATATATCGTAAGGTATATGGTATGTTGTAAGGTAAGACAAATGAATTGACTTTGGGCTATCTTACATTGTACAATACTGAATAAAGTCCTATCCCATCCAGGGGTAAAGTTGAGCTAGTGATAGAGTAAAGCTGACTAAGAGGCATACTGACACCTGTTTTTCAACTGAATGAATTAAAGATCAATTATATAAATGTCTACCTCTAATATCAAGCACATTATCATTAGATATTGACTTAGACTTTATTATATTCTATGAATATCACCTGAACTATCAGCCCAACCGCAGGTAGGATCTTAACCGTGGGAAGGCAAGGACCGAGGGCGATGCGAATACATGGCACAAAGTGCATCAAATTATTGGACGGAAGTCTGTGTATGCAACACAAGTTGAAAACTGTTGGATACCATAAAGTAAGAAATGGTCAGGAACACCTGTATTAAACATTATCGGGGCCCAGAATGACAACTTTGGTATAGAGTGAGATATTTCTGGTCAAAAAGGTTACTACAGGTCAAATTGAAGCAAAAGTGGATCCATTAATCTCTTTCAGTAATGTACAAACTTCCCCTTTTCAAATAAAGACAGGTGTCATTATTTGGAAAGGGATCATTCTCTTAATTGTGGTCTTTCATCTAAATATTGGATATGTGATTAAAAGACACACAGTGTGCCTAGTGCCAAATGAGCAGTAATTGAGATTAATGTATACTATGTCAAATTGCCTCAGTAAACATTGACCCATTATCTACATGTGAGTTAAGTGTTCATAATAAGTAATGCTTTCTGCTCACATGGTTACATGTAGTTAGGTTACTGACCTGTTCGTTCTGTATTGTATGTGTGCATAACAAAGTTGTTTTCATTTTCACTTTAAGTCAGATTGACCATTATGATCTTAGACTACTAGTGTTTCTTAAGTCTGCGGGACTGGTGAAGTGAGGTGAGGTTGCTAAAAGTAAAACTCTTACACACAAAATTTGAGTTAATAGATGATCATTTTTTTCATCACTGACATGTGTCTTAAGTTCTACTCTTAAACCTTAGGCTTAGTACAATGTACTAGCTAAACCAATCAGGCTTTATATGTGATAGACTCTAGACTAGAAAAATGGGTTGAAAAATTTACAAAGATATTAAATGTATTATCTTATTCACATACCAGGTATTGAAACAAATCTTTATGTCATTGAGATTGATGCAAAATAGATTGAGAATCACCAATCCATACTCGTTGTCAACTATAGCATCATTCGAATTCTACTTTCTAGGTAAACTGTTAAAAACAAACAGAATGATACACAAAATGCTGTTTACGTAGCACAGTGACAATTAATTTATTGATCATTTGATACGTTACTCTAAGTGGTTATCTCAATGAGTATAGCAACACAATCAAAGTAAATGACACTTTTCAATAGAGCTTGGTGTCATCAATACGCTTTGAAGATCCTACATTTTCAATTAAGGGTATTTGTGGTATCAGTTTACTGTCCATTGAGTGCCTATAGCGGTACCCTAAAGATACTGTAAGTCTTGAAATATTTGTGGTGATTTTAGTTTCACAGATTTCTCAGTGACATTACCACAAAAGCATGACACTGTCTAAAATTGTAGCTGTCTCCTACTCTGTTCACATTGTGCAATTTTGCCTTATGTAATGAAATTGATATCAAAACTAATTCTTATCAGTCAACCAGTACCGTACAGTATTATATGCAGTAAATCCTGTACAAGTGACCACCTGTAAGTACATGTAAGGACACCCACTTTTTGCAGATTCCTTGGATTAGTTTTCTCTTTGATACTTTAATGGCTTAACATTGCAAATCCTCTCTACAGTGACCACCTGTCCACATAGACCAGACTTTTAATTTGGTCCCTTAAGTGGTTTGCTTTGTATAAGTGTTTATTGTACGATGACAGGTTTACTCAATATTAGTTAATTTTGCTTCAGGAACACCTAACTGTTACCTGTGCAGAGAAATGGCAAACTAATTAACATTGCTTAAAAACAGAACAGGTATTAACTAGTGTGTGTTTGTCCAAGTAGACCAGACTTTTAATTTGGTCCCTTAAGTGGTATGCTTTGTATTAGTGTTTACTGTTACAGTACAATAATGGGATTACTCAATCATTATATTTAGTTTTGCTTGAGGAACAACCTTAACAATGAACCAAGAAATGGCAAACTAATCAACTTGGCTAAAATACAGAACTGAGAACTGGTACTAACTAGTGTGTGTTTGTGCAATTTGTCACGTTGACGTTTTGTCCACAGAGTTCATTGTGCCGTCAGGCGGGCGAAGTTAAACATTAACTTGACTCGAGTATTATAATACACCTGCGCTATAAGGAAGTGGTCTTTCAAAAAAAACACCTTGCAGCCTGGACGTTACAGTTCTGCATTTCTTTGGGCGCTGTTGGCTCGGTCATGGTTGACGTTATTTTCTTAAACGACTCCAAGCCACGGTATGGTTCAAATCAACAAGAAGTTGCATGCATGGGGGAACGGTATGTTCAACTTGAAGTTCTTAGCCAAAAGTTTGTTACCAAGAATACAATTTTTTTGTGCAAAAATGCACGAAGTTATTGAAATGCAAACCATTTGAAGTAATAGGATTGCTATTTGTAAGAAAGAAGAATGCATATTTGAGAAATTGGCAAATGTTTTGCATAATGGGAAAGCTTTCAACAGGTACGCTATGTTTGGTATTTCACTCAACGATAACAACCACACCCATAATTTCCCCTTCCTTACTGTTATTTGTTGTCATAAACAGTTTCTTTGACAGTTTTTTTCCTCATTCTTGCAGAAGTGGGCAGCCAGAGTTTCTGAGAGGGGCCTACGGTAAAGTTGGGACACCAAGGCCGTGGTGATTGTAGAGATTCAAGGTATGCCACACCTGAACTTATTGCTTATGAGGGATTATAAGGGAGAATAGTTGAGAAAAGTAGTTCTAGTCTGTCTCATTGTCACTCCAAAGTTGTAACTTTCATCAATATTTTTTGATGGGTTACATATGTCCACCAAGTTGAAAAACAGTGCGTTAAAGATGCAGCACCACCAGTACATTTTAGATAATTATGCAGAAGTGCATAAAGCTGGGAAACATTACATTGGAGTCATAATCAATGTGATTATAGGCAGAATTGCATAGTTGGCGTTACATTTTATTCTTAAGAATTGCAACTTGTCAAAACTTGAATTGTCGTTAATGTACATGATTTTATAGACTAAGATTTGTGTCATACTTAAAAACATTTTTTCAGTGTTAAACAAAATGGGGTAACCTGTGTCCCCATTGATTTCTTCAGGAATGTAATTATGTAAGGGACTTTGTTCACATACCTTGGGTTATAACTGCACAATGGCTTGTAGTAAATAATTCCTTTGTCAAAAACAAGTCGAGTATCTTCAGAGGGGTGCACATAAATTGAATTATGTGTTAGTTATATGGTTGCTCCTGTGAAAAACAGATATTACAGAATTTATGCTAGTTCACCTTTATCCACAGGGTAACCCACATGTTTATCCACTGTTTTAAAAACGATATATCAGGTCCAAAACAGCTGGTTTCAAATTTACAATATTTTTGTATTGCGGTATAGAACCACTGTCCATCCACTTGATATTCCCAAATACCCATTTTTAACGCAACAGATGTAGGTTAATCTGTGGATAAAGGTGAACTAGCGTTTTGTAATTTTGCATTTGAGGTTGAAAGCTCGCACAACCTTTTTCAGTTCATACTATTCTCCCCATCTTAATATGACATCTATATTTTTGTACAGTGCCACCAGTATAATTAATTTCTTTCGTTAATTTCTTTAGATGATCGCTGGTTTGGGTCTTGCTGTGAGGCTGGCCTTGTTGTGCAGCCTTTTAATAGGAACAACAACAGCACAGGGTCAGTTATGTATTTACTTATGGTAGCCTCAAGTCCCTCAAATCAGGTCATTCAGATAAGGCTATCAGTTGTTCTGGGCACTTTCTGTGTCAATAATTGTTCACTATTAGTGCACTCTGAAACATTAAAGGTAAATTTGTCAAGTAATTTACACTGAGAAAATTGTTTGATTTTTCTAAACTAAGCACCATTGCCACAGGAATACAGGGAAAATAGAAAAGGAAAGTAAAGCATTGTAATGAGGAGGGCGTGCAAAAATTATTTGTATAGACTGAGAATAGTTGTCGATGAAGCTTACGCCAAAAGCAGTTACTCATGATAAGCTGCTGAACTACAAAAAAATTTGGTCCTCTTCTTCCCCTTATTGCATTATAATCAATTAATAGTTTGGATAAACGGTTAACCTGTACTACAACTAAATCTCTTTTGCATGTCACATTGCTAGAAAATAAAAACTCTCTCCAGCAAGATTTCTCCAGTGTCACTGACCAAAGACGCCAGAGGGCTGTCTGAAACGTATGACTGTTTCCCAAATCATATCCAGTTGCTTGAGTAACTGCTTTTTGGCATGAGTTATGTGACTGTATATGTCATGTGACATTTTACACAAGTTTTGAGATGTCTTGAGAGAATTTGCATGTTATCCATTTCAATTTAAAGACATTTAATGTGCAAAATTATCATTTTTCTGTCCACAGGTCAATGTCAACCTCCTTCAGCACTCGCAACCATTGAGAATCAAGTTACAGGAACAAGCGTTCGAGTGACTTTCCTTCAAAACTTGTGTGGCAATGTCAACTTCACAATAAGTCTTGGGCCACAGCAGTGCTCCAGTGGAATATCATTTGACATTTCTCTACACTGTGTGGTATTAGTAGAGGATGTTGTATATCACTGCACTTCAGATGGTACATCTCATTCTCCAGTGGTGGATTGTGTGGGATCCATTTCTGTAGATCAATTCAGTTACTCTTGCGGTATCTCACAGCTTGACCCAGGACAGAGCTACAGTCTAAGTGTTGTCACAGTGAGTGCAGGTGTAGAGATAGGACCATCTCAGCTGAGCCAGAATGTTGTAACAAGTAAGTCGGAAATTCTTTCAATCTTAAGTTTTTTCAGTAAACATAAGAATCTCCATTTTATTACCTCCATGAAATGTCATGGAGGTTATATTTACCTCCATGAAATGTAATGGAATGGAGGTTATATTTTACCCTGCGTTTGTCTGTGTGTGTGTAAACAAGATAACTCAAGAACGGCTTAGTGGATTGGTTTCATACTTGGTGTGTTGGTAGGGTGTGATGAAAGCTGGAAATGATTAGATTTTTGGTCCCCTAGCGGCTTCCCTTGGTACTGCAGCACAACTTCCGGGTGTGAATTCTCATCTTCTGAACAAGCTATGGTCACGAATTTTGGGTGTTAGATAGCTCTTGTGGTCAGGAATTAGTGACATAAGTTTGGGCACCCTAGCGGTTAGTTTAGGGATAGCATGGGCATTTTTGTCATAAACTTCTGAAGCATTACAACCCCCCAGCCTGGTTTGGTTGATACCACCCCTAGCCTGCACAGCACAGTTGACGCGTTCCTTAGGCCCATGGGTCATGACTCCTTGACCTCCACGTGTCACAGGCGGACCGTACCATGTAGTTGAAATGGGTAGAAATTTGTTGGTAAAAAGGACTTTTCATAACTCAAGAAGGGAACAACGGATTTTAATGATTTTTGGTATGTAGGTACCTTAGACAATGTTTTACAAAATGAAATAATAATTATGCAAAATAGGAATACATTTGCTTAGTTAATGGGAATATTCCATCATAGCAGTTTTTTCTATGTGTCTCTTGTCCTGGACGTGATATGGTCTTGACATTTGGGTGGTAGATAGCTTTCAGTGTCATGACAAAGTGGGACAAGTTTGAGCCCCCTAACATTTAATTTCTAAACTGCAGGGGCATTGTTGTCAAGACATTCCAAAGAGGATAACTGCAGAAAGGATTGACGGATTGGCATCATATTAGGCATGCAGATACCTTAGACAAAGATGTTCATAATGATATACATGTTATGCAAATGAGGACTTAATTTACATAGTTAATGAAGAAATTGTATAATTCCATTGTTTTCCATAGCTGGACTTCAACAAATGTAACACATGTTCATTATGATAGGTGGAATATAAGCAGATACCAATTATGGTAATGAGGAACTTATTAACATAATTTTTAATAATGTAAAAATTGCAAGACCGCTTTATGATTAATAATGGGAATTTTATAATTGTTTAATGTGTACGTTAGTCAATGATGAACAACACCATGCATAAATTATGTTTACTTAATATGTTAGTCGATTGCATGAAATTTACGAATTTCAAAGCTCTAAATTTTCATGGAGGTATGAGGTCGCCGAACTCTAGTTTACCCTGCGTTTGTCTGTCTGTGTGTCTGTGTGTAAACAAGATAACTCAAGAATGGCTGGTTGGATTGGTTTCATACTTGGTGTGTTGGTGGGGTGTGGTGAAAGCTGGAAATGATTAGATTCTGGGCCCCCTAGCGGCTCCCCTTGGTACTGCAGCGCAACTTCCGGTTTTGCTATCTCGGTGTTCTGAACATGCTATGGTCACGATTTTTTAGTATTAGATAGCTCTTGTGCTCAGAAAGAAATGACATAAGTTTGGGCCCCCTAGCGTCTAGTTTTGGGATAGCAGGGGCAGTTTTGTCAAAAACTTCTGACGAGGATAACTCAAGAAGGGAACAACGGATTGTCATGATTTTTGGTATGTAGGTACCTTAGACAATGTTGTACAAGATAAGATACTAATCATACAAAATAGTAGTACATTTGCATAATTAATGAGAATATTCTATCATAGCAGTTTTTTCAATGTATCTCTTGTCCCGGACGTGATATGGTCGTGACATTTGGGTGGTAGATAGCTTTTAGCGTCATGACAAAGTGGGGCAAGTTTCAGTCCCCTAACATTTAATTGTGGAACTGCAGGGGCGTTTTTGTCAAGACACTCCAAAGAGCATAACTGCAGAAAGGAACGACGGATTGCCTGCATTTTAGGTATGCAGGTAGCTTGGGCAAAGATGTTCATAATGATATGCATTTTATGCAAATGAGGACATTTGCATAATTAATGAGGAAATTGTATAATTCCATTGTTTGCAATAACTGGACTTCGATAAATGTAACACTTGTTAATTATAATCGGTGGAACATATGCAGATATCAAATATGCAAATGAGGAATTTACTTGCATAATTTATGCAAAGATTGCAAAACAACTTTAAGTTAATGATTAATGATCTGAATTGGGAATTTCAATTGTGACATGTGTACTGTATGTTTTTCAATTATGAACAACACCATGCATAAATCATGTTAATGTTACGTCATTTGCATGAAATTAACAAAATCTCTAAATATTCATGGAGGTATGAGGTCGCCGAACTCTAGTTTAGAAATTCAACTTTACCTTTAATTTGCTGTTTTGTACAGTCATCAAGTGATAATAACTTCAGAATTCTGCAACTATTTTGCCTTTCCATTAGTCCCAGAAGTGCCGACTAACCTGACAGCATTACCCAGTCAGACTACAACATCCTCCATTGATGTCAGCTGGGACGTGGAGGGTGTGGCAGAACAGTTCCTCATCACTGCCACCTGTTACCATGCCAACTGTGTCAATGAAACAACAACCTTCTCCTGGAATGACTGTCAAGGGGACACAGGTGCCACCATAGATGGCCTCACACCAGGAGCATTCTACAGTCTTACTGTGGCAGCACGGAGTGGGGGCAAGGATAGTGCAGCCAGCATAGCAGTCATGGAGCAAACAGGTACAAAACTTCATGTAATTTGGAGCTTATCTCAATATTATAAGAGTTGTTTATTGATTGCTGTTTCATCAATCTCTAAATACATCACAACACCATAAGGTGCTGAATATTTAGATGTGTGGACAGCAGGCTGCAGCTAAGAACAGTTACTATGTTTTGAAAGACTTGCTGAGTTGAAAGAAAGGAGCAAAGCTTACTAATCATTGGACTTCTAGGTCTAAATTGAAGTTACCTGTACTGAGGAGATACATTGTGCGTATTACTAAGTGTATTTGCAAATAAACTTTTTGTAATTTCATTAACTAACTAAGTAAACTAAGGTTAAGAAGGAAATGGAGTATGTTTAAAAGACAGATTGCCAGCAGTATCCGTAAATAATGATGATCTTCTCCTTTTCCAGAGCCAGTACCACCAACAAATGTGACCTTTGACCTAGTGAATGTGACCTCGCTGATGGTGATGTGGACAGCAGCAGAAGGGGTGCATGATGGGTACAACCTCAGCTGTTCCTCCTGTGAAGGTCGGCAGGGACTACCCCTCTTCGTGCCTGAGTCTGAGTCCAGGTAAAAACTATCAACAATTTACAAACTACAGTACTGTGCCAGGTAGTTCTATTGTTGTTGTTGTTGTTGTTTTTGTTGTTAACCTTGTAGTGGCTTGTGCCACATACAGGTAAGTCAGAATGTTAGCTAGCTGTTCCAGTAGCAGGGTATAGCTTTACATGGAGGGGTTGCTAGTCTTTTCCCATATAAAATGCTTTGGATACGTCCTTATTATCCCAAACACGGGATCCCCATTTTGCATCACCTCCAAAAGAGAGCCCCAACCTAGATCATGTCCTTATCCCTGGACTTGAACCAGGGTCTCACAGATGCCAATTGCAACTGATTAGAACTAGGACCTCAACTGTGAGACCACTACCAGTTGAGCCACAGGGAAATCCTTGGCCAATTCTATTTGAATAAACTGTAATAGACATAATGTAGCCATCCCAAATAACTTACTAAAATGCTTTGAAAGTGACATTTCCTTGTAAAGTGCCGTTGTCCTTGGTGCTGAACGCCATCAACTCAACAATTTTTTTGGTGACTGTCTGATCTAAGAGTTTTCACAATGAATCACAGACCAATCAAGCCATATGTCATAAGGATTCTCACATGGAATTATTTGATGCTTTAAAACTGACACTTTCTTTGTCCTTGGTGCTGAATGCCATCGGTTACTGTGACTGTCTGGTTTGTGGAATAAGACCCTAAATAAGCTGTATATTTTGATAATTCTCACACATTTTTACTCCAATTTTCCCAGATACCAGTATGACGGCCTGATCAGGGGACAGATGTACAACTTCAGCATCATCACAGTCAGTGAACCCAAGTACAGCCAACCCACGGAGATCACACAGATCATAGGTATATTAGGTGTTGCTTGTACATTTTCTGGTAGCCTAGTAGTAGTAGTAGTAGAGACATAGAGTGTTATAAAAGCTGCATTGTTTAGGTGGCATTCCCTTTTGTTTTAGCTGAATACAGTACAGGGATGCGCCAGGTCTTCTGTCTGGTAGCCTGCCCATATCAAACAACAAAGTAACTCTTTAGAAATATTTTAGTTGTTTTGTAGTAGATGGAATATGAAGTGTAGCTTTAAGCAAAATTATGTTGAAATCCAGCATATTGCAGAATTGTTCTATCAAAATCAATCACATGGTTACAGTTCTTTCACTATCATAAATTTGAACCACCACCACCATATTGTATGGAGTTTCTTCTACTTTGAAAAATAAAAGACTTTTTATATAACATCAAAATGACCTTCATTGACGTATGTGATTGATGGATTAATTTATGGCTTCATTAAATGATGGATGGATTCATTGATAATACCACGGTGACCATTATTTTAACTTTTTTAAACTTTCTTGTCACCCCCCAGACCCTGCCCCTGTGGAGAACATCACCATCCTGACTGTCAGCTCCAGAAACGTTAGCCTGGGATGGCAGGCTCCTGAGGGTGTCTACTCACACTTCATCATCACAGTCACTTCAGACAGGTAACATTAACATTCATCTTTGTCTTCCTTCTCTAGTCTATCAAGTCTAGCTTAATGCTATCTTTTTCTTCTTTATTTGTGATCCGCAACTGAGGGGAAGCATGCTGCTTTTTCAAGTAGCTAGTATACCGTGCAGAATGGCTTCACTTTGGATTGCCTGTTCAGCCAAGTGCAGCAGATCACCCCTAATCTTCTCAACAAGGCTGCTAGTTTTTTGACACTAGAGGCTAATGGCTAATGCCTTCTCATATACAGGGCCACCGGCTTTAAAACATCACTATCAGAAATGATGAATGCAATCCCTTACAACATGAATATGTTGTCATATATAATGTTTTTAATAGTTCTTCTAATGCCCTGTACAGTGGGGAGGACATGATGGTGAAGTCCGACAATCTGAACGCGACCCTAGTTGACCTGACCCCTGGTACCTCGTACACATTTACTGTGTACACTGTGAGTGGGAACAAGGAGAGTGAAGGCATGCCGTATGGACCTGAAATGACTCTGGAAGAACGTAAGTCAAACTGTTTATTTCAGTGCAGCATCTGATTCATATTGATAGAGTCAAACTTGTATGAGTGTCCGTCTCTATATAAGGATTGCCTGGTCATTACTGGTTTATTATAAGTTAAATAACATGTCAATGTGACAGCTACTGTAGCAGGAGTAACAAAAGCACAGTGAAACACAGGTTATTGATATACAGTTAAACCTGTCCTAGTGACCACCTCTGCATAAGGACCACCTGGCCATTGATATACAATAATACTCATACAAGTGATCACCTTTACATTTTGACCACCTGGCCATTTTGACAACTTTTTTGTGGTCCCTTAGATGGACTTTATAGTATTACCTTTCTCTTAGTAGTGACCACCTGTCTACAGTGACCATAAGTCCCTTGATTGATTGCAATAGAATGTGCACTAGTTATGTGTCTTGTCTTGTCTTTACTGAAGAAAAAGTGTTAGTTTGTCACGGTCATTTAACATGGATATCTCTATTGTCTTATATAGCTCCTGGACCTGTGTCAAATCTCACACTGGTTGACACAAGCTCGACTACGCTTCAAGTGTCCTGGCAACCCCCAGAAGAGCCTAACGGAGTCATCACCAGCTACACCATTCGTGTGAGGAACAGTGCAGACATTCAGTGGAATGGAACAGTGACTTTGGTTCCAGCTGTTCCTACCACTGTGATGATGACTGTAAGTCTCTTTGAATACATTTAACCATGGGAGTTTCTTCGATATGAGGACGTGATAGGAAAAATACATGTATAAAATGTAGGATGGAAAGTACACAGATGTTTCCGTGTCCTTTGGATGAAATACTGGCATTTGTGTTAAGTTTAAAAAGTTTTGTTTGTACAATCCATATGAATCATTAGCCATTGCTGTCTATCATGTTTTGAAAAAAAACTTTTGTGGATCTGTCCTTGGTGCTGAAAAAAATCCAAAGGTTGCTGACTTTCATCGCTTTATGCTTTTCCACAGACAACTGCTGCCCAACCTATGGACACGTCTACAGCACTACCACCATATACAGTACAAACTGTTGCTGTAACAACTAGCCAAGCAGTAACAGCTACAAATACAGCTACAACCATTCCAGGTACAACCAATGTAGCATACACAACAGTTGCTGTATCTACGGACTCGCAAACAGCTACCAATCCAACCGCAATGGATGCAAGTTCTACAGTAGCCCCACAAACAACTCCAGGACCTACAAACATGCCAAGCACTTCTCCAATGGTTACTGACATGCCTGAAATGACTGGAGGAAGCACAGCACTCCCCAGTACACTTGCTACAACACAAGTTGCCAGTTTAGCTACCACGACAGCCACCATGGGGGTACCATTTAATCCATCCCCTACCCCTACAAATGCACCAACAGCTTGTTTTGATGAGTTGATAGTGGTTATCTGTGGGGACGGATCAGGCACGTACCCCCCGGATGCAGCTATGTTGGAGTGTGATGTTTCTGGGCTTGTACCACATAGAGAGTATTTTGTAGAGGTTTTTGCATCTACAGCACCAGGAGCAGGGGACAAAGAGAACAGGAGCCGAAGTACACTGCAAGACCGTGAGTTCTACATTTTGATTGTTTCTTATTTATAAATTAGATTTGATGCATTAAACCATGGTTTGGCAAGGAATATTTTTACTAAGATATGTTGATGGTAGGGGAATAATGAAATACTGTTAATGCAGAAATGTTCGTGGTGGATTAATGTTCGCGGTTTTGGCGGTGACCACTTCACCGCAAACTTAAAACTACCGCAAACATTTTTTTATTATGGTATTAGACTGCAGTCTATGGTGTTACCGTGAACTTAAATCCACCGCGAAAAGTCCCTTTTCCCACTACCGCAAAATTAAATCCCCGCAAACTTAAATACATTTACAGTAAGTACTGAAAATAGTGGAGAATAAACAGAATTTTATTTTGTACATCAGTTTCAGAACTGATCAACGTACACTGTCAGATGCAGGCTTGTAACACTCTGTAAATGCAGAAAATCTGATGAAAAGACAATATGACATTCATTTGGTACAATTTAATCTTGATTGTACGGTCAATGAAAGTTAGACATCCAGGTAATAAGATACGCAAAATAGCAGTTACTCAAGCTACCATCGGATCTGCTGGAAATAATGTTTTTCCAAAATCATACCCAGTTGCTTGAGTAACTGATATTTTGCAGATGTCGAATGTACATTTACAAAAGAGACAAACATACTAACGTTATACTAACATCACAACAGAATGGCAACATTACAGCCAGAATCAAAAGCTAGGTTGTGCCATCAACATTTCAGGTTGCCCCACTTCACTTCCACTCTCTTCAAATCAGCTACTTATCCATTATCCTTTCTTCCAGTCACATGTAACTGTTTTATCAAGAAATAGATTAAAGCTTGTGCACGTAGGTGGGGGAAAAGCAGTGTTCCAACTGCAAAATTTCAGGTTACGCACTGCGCTACCTGGGTTTAAGATTAAGTTGCAGCAAGCAAAATGTGATTGTTCTTCCTTGTTTCTCTATCCCATACAGGACCTTGTGACCCTCCAACAGATGTTGATGTCTACAACACGTCATCTTCTTCATCTGACCCAAACATCAAGACAGTCAACATCACATGGACCCCTCCCACCCAGCCTAATGGGAATGTCCTGTACACAGTCTACATGACTGACTCTTCCAACATGACAACCACCATTAATACCACTACAGCAACAGCTCAACTTGTTGTGGATAACCTGGACAGTTTTAGCACGTACACCATCACAGTTGCAGCATTCACAGCTGTTGGGTACGGACCAGAGTCAGACGAGGTTATGTTCATGACAGAAGAGGGAGGTAAGAGTTGGTCAATTATTGTGTTTCTCTGTTATTTGCTATAGAACAGAGTTCTTAGGTACTTGTATACAATACTAGTTCAGCTTTATCTGCAGCTATATAATATTATGTTGTTTTTGAAAATAGAGAATTTGGAATATCAAGTCGTCAAACAGTGGTTTCAAACTTTTTTTAAATACTGCAATATATGTCCACCATCTGTCAACTTAATAATCCTAATCCCCTGTTTTTAAAAAGAATGGATAGAGGCTACCCCACAGTTGGAGGGGAACTAGGCTTACCATTACTTTAAAACAAGGAGGTTATACCTCTCTATAACCTCCTTGTTTGAAACAATTTTTGCAATTTGAATTACAACATCTACATTAATTTTGTAATGATAGGTTTTTTTATGACATTTTCTTCCTGCTGTTTCCCTCTAGTGCCATCCACTAGCATCACTGACCTACAAGCAAACGTGAGTGCAACAACAGCTTCCCTACAGTGGACACCCCCATCTGAGCCAAATGGAATCATCCTGCTCTATGAAGTACACATAAACGACACAACTGACCACAACTACACTGTCGTTAACACTACAGGTATTACAACTTCCTTAAAATCTAAGATAATTACATGTTCCCTTAACATAATTACAAGTTCCTTAGTTATAATTATATCTTCCCTTTAAAGAGCCACTTCTTCTTTTTCAAAGGATGACTATAACTCATTCAGAGTGTTCCTGGTGCTGAACAAATCTTTGACACTGTTAGCAGTTAGTTTCTTTGCGTGCTAAATGCCATTCATGCACTGTCCTTGGTGCTGAATGATACTTAGTAAATTCACTGTTTCCATATAACACTACACATTTTAATGTCAATGAATGCCTATTAGGAAAATAAGTCAATCTGCACAGTCCTACATGTTTTTGTAGTTCTGAAACTCTGCTGTTGTATTTTCACACAGTGACTGCAAAAATGCTTCTGCAGTTTTTTGGGGGCAGTTTATAATTTCTTTCATTTGCTATTCCCCAGGACCTGATCCATCCATAGTTTTGGAGGGTCTGGAGGAGTATTGGGGGTACATGGTATGGATTTACACCTACACACGAATGGGCATAGGGCAGGTTTACAGCGACCCCTATACCATCCTCACAGAAGAAGCAGGTTAGTTCACATTCTCTCTAGTAGGAATGTGTTAGCTCAGTAACAGGTGCTCACAGTAACAAAAGTGGCTGAAGCTAGTTCACCTTTATAGATGGTTTCAACTACCTCTGTTTTAACAATCAAATGCAATTCAATTTCTACAACTAGATAAACTGGAGATTTGCAAATGGAGATTTTGTCAGTAAATCTCCATTTTTATCCAGTTGTTGAGATTGAATTGTATTAGAATATTGTGTACCTGGATGTCTAACCTTCATTAACGTATCTGTTGTAACAGTTGGTAAAAAACAGGGTATTTAGGGACATCAAGTCGACTGACAGTGATTTCAAATTGCAGTATCTCCAAAATATTGCATTAGAAACAATCATCTGTCGACTTGGTATCCCTAAAATCATTCTCCAATTTTAGATACAACAGATATAGATTAAGCTGAACTAGAGTTACCAGTAATACGTTTAGCCTTTATTGGTCCTGAGTATGCAATAAACTTCATTGTCATTTTTTTTTGTTTTATCCCACAGTCCCAGGCTCACCACCCATCTCAGGCACAATACCGACCAGCACAAGCATTGCTGTGGAATGGGGGCCGCCATCCAAGTATGAACAGAATGGTATCATTCTGGGCTACTATCTCTCCTACAACACAGCATCGGCTGATCCAACCATCCTGTCGTTCAACAGTTCAGTACGATCATACTCAGTCCCTGGCCTGACTCCGTACACTAACTACACCCTGTGTCTGTGGGCATGGAATAGTGCAGGCAATGGGAGCAGGAGCTGTCTGACTGAGGAGACAAGACAGGATCGTGAGTAGCTTCCATTGATATCATTATGATTTCTTCCAAAAGATCTTGGTGGTACAGATTAGACTGTTTTTATTTGGCATCACAAAGGAAAAAGAACTTGCTTGGTATCACTGAAACATTGAATTGAAAGTTGAATTGAACTTAGCTCCATTGCTGATAGGGCATCGGCTGTGATGTTATACCACAATGTCATGTCCTTGGTAGTGATTGGTCATTGGCTGCATGTATCATATCCTTGATGCTGATATGCTAACAGTTTTCATGCTGTAGAAATAAGTTTGACTCAATATTATGTTAGCTACTAACACAGATTAACTATTAATGATTATGCTACAATATTTTCCTATTGTTCCATTGCTCTAGAGGAAACTTACCTCACACGCTGTCTATCACTATATAACCATTCACTGTGCAATGTTGATGATACATTGCTGAACTTAATTCTTGTACAATTAGATATGAGCATCACCATAGCTTGGGCTGTAGAGTATCAAAAAGATTGTACTATGATTGCTAACCTATGTGCTAACTCTGTTCTCTGTTGCCGTAGTTCCCAGTGCTCCACTTAACCTGGCTGTAAGAGAAATCGACCCCCGCAGTATCACTTTGAAGTGGGACAGTCCAACTGAGGCCAATGGAATCATACTGGGCTATACCATTATGTACACCATGGAGGGAGAGTCAGATGCTCAAGAAGTCAACACAAGCAATACAACAGGACAGATCTTAGAACTGAGAGCCTACACAGAATATAGTATTCAAGTAGCTGCAAGGACAGTGATTGGTCAAGGAGACAAGTCTGAGGTTTTGGAAGTTACAACAACAATTGCAAGTGAGTATGATGATATGCTATGATTGTGTAGTTGTTGTACTTGATTGTCAAAATGAGGGTGCTTTTGCGCATGCCAGTAATGATGCAAGCTATGCTTTTTCACAAGGATTATTTTTTGTTTCTCTGTTCATGCTTTGAAATATTGCTTGTTGTTTTTTGAAGATGATACAGTTTTGTGATGCACCTGTATAATGTTTTCAGAACCGGATAAACCACTAGAGGTGCAAGGCATTGCATTCAACCAGTCTTCCATCAAAGTGGACTGGGAGGAACCAGACCGGTATGCTGGACCCACCTCATACATAGTCCAGGTGTACAATGCTGAAACTGATACACTGCATATCACTTTGCAGGTGGGTAACTTCTACAAAAACTAAGGCCACACCAATTTAATTTCTTGGTTCACGGATTCGCTCGCTCCTATTTTTTGGAAAAAAAATAAAAAAATAAAAATTACCACTCAGCAAATTTTCACCATTAATGAAACCATTTACCAACTTTCTGGTGTAGCAAATTGGCCTTTATATTATAAGCTCCTTAAAATGTGGGTATTATTATTGCAGTTATATTTTTCATTCATGAAGAATGGGACAAATATAAAAACTGACACTACTTTTGTAATTTTCAATGAACAGGTGCCCTTACTGTACAGTAATAGTGTTTTTGTACTTTTTTCAAGCTGAAATCTTTTTATTCTTTATGTTTTGGATTAGCCCTTACCTTTACCCCAACCATTTTACAATTTTTATTTTTATTTCGCCCTTTCGCTCCATATTTTTTATGAAAAAATCCGTGAACCAAGAAATTAAATTGGTGTGGCCTAACATGATTTCTGCAAGTCACATGTACATGTATCTACTACACTGTAAAATGTCTCTAAAGGGATCTCCAATACAACAAATGTGGCCCTGTAAAACTAAAATAGACTCCGTCATATCTAAACTGTGCATACTTAGTGTTGCAGCAATAGAGATTTCTGAAGTACACACGGTTTTTCAAAGTGGATACAGTATATTTTATTCTGTAATAGGTCATATTGTTAATAAAGAGAAATCTCCTTGCTATCACTGAAGAAGAATTGAATCCATGCTGATTCACCTTAGCTCTGTTGATGATTTTCCATTGGCCATGATGCTGTTCTACATGTCCTTGGTGCTGATTGGCCATCAGCTATTTCAGCATTGTTATTGGCTGCATGTATCATGTCCTTGGTGCTGATTGGCTATCAGTTACACTGACCTTGTTGCTGATTGGCCATTTGCTGCATATATTATGTCCTTGGTGCTGATTGGCTATCAGTTACTGCATCCTTGCTGCTGATTAGATTTTATCGACCTTTTAGTGGTCTTCCTGGTTAGTTTTGACTGTAGCAATAGGGAAAGTTTGTGATAACAAATTTCTGACTTGCTCTACAGGCTGGGGATATGACATCTTGGACCGTATCAGGCCTGAATGCGTACACAAGCTACTACTTTGTGGTCGTGGCTATGACAGAGGCGGGTAACACCAGTTCAGACCAGTCAGCAGTGGTCACCACACTACCTGGAGGTAATATAACCTATAAACCACATCCATCAACATCATTCATGGGCAAAAAGTACAAGTTAAAGTCACATGAATTAATTTTCTTGGTTTTGAGAGATTTTAGGGGGAAAATTACCAAACAAACATCATAAAAGAAGAGGGCAGGGGGGAAAACTTGATCATCATAGAAGTATACAATCCTGAAAACTGATAAACCTTGTCCTCAGGATTTTTTCATAATGTTTTTTTTTTTCCAGCATATCTTTTTAAGGTCCAAGAACCTACAAATAAATAAATTCATGTGCTAATGCTTAGATTATCAATAATGCTTGTTTCCTGGTAAAATTGTCTCTGCAAACTTGAGGATAACCTACCATGCAAATGAGTTAAGTCTAATATTATAATACTTCCATGACCTTTTTTAGTGCCAGTTGCAGTATCAGGTGTAAAACCCGAGGAAGGTTCATCTTCAGCCTCAGAGTCAACGACCTTGACCATAACCTTCACCAGTAACATGTTCTCTGAGGAAAACGGACCAGTGGAAAGCTACACTGTCTTTGTGGCAGAAGATACAGGTACACATTTGATCCAGCCTGGGTACCACCTGGAGAGTAGTTTTCTCCGACGTTTATACACTATTATGCAGTCGCTACTCTGCTATTCCGTCTGCGAACTTCAATATGTCTTACACCTGGAATATAGTAATGACTTAGTAAGTACTGCACATTCAGTTACAGTTATACGTTAGGCTACAGCATATTGTGATTTTTTTTGTTCTCTGATATTTCTTTGGAAAAACGAAGCAAAAGGACAACATAAAAACTGATGCAGGGAAAAAGGGGGGGGGGAATTATACTTTAATTTTAAATTAGAATTGTACTATTCATGAAACTGAGTGCATCAATTGCAAGGCAAACCTGGCAATTTGGCTCTGTTGCGATAATTTCCCATTTAGCATATTTGTGTTGATAGATATGATAGCCAACATGATTATTTGAATTTGTGTGTGATCTTAATTCAGGATACGTTTATTCATCTTTTGCAGATGTTCTAGATGCTCCCAGCTCCGGACATGAAAATGACACGACAGTCCGGACGTGGTACGATGTCCAAAACAGAGACCCTATACCACCTTACCAGGTGACAGACAAGCAACCGTACCCGTTCACTGGTAACTCTCGTTCCAAACGTCAGACTGCTCAATCAGAAGAGTTCACTATAGGAACTGAGGATTGTGAACCAAGGAACAAACGTTTCTGCAATGGACCTCTGAAACCAGGCACAACTTACAGGTGAGTTAAACTCAGTTTTTGGCCAATCCTCAGTCTTTGTCCACTTTTCTATGAAATAGTTTCAAGAAGTAAAAAGAAGTTGAAACTCAATCGACATATACATACTAGACAAGTATGCTGTAGACTTTCTAGATACATGTACGTACTATAATATTATATACGTAGGGAGTCATACCACCTTGAAGGTTCATATATCTCAAATTATGCTTTGAACTCCAGTTTTACTTTATCATCTTGGCCTGTATTAGTTAGCTTGTAAGATAATGTACAATGATGGTCTTCATTCTGTAATGGCAGGGAATTCCCTTTATTGAATGTATTTTCTGTGTAGTAATTATGGTAGATATGACAACACTTGTTTTGTTCTGACCTAAAGTTTTATGAAATTGTAAGCATTTACAAACTCTTAACTGCAGTGTTCTGAAAAAAAGTTGCAAGAAATTTATTCTTTTGTTTTGTTGCCTGTCTCCACAGAGCCAAGCTGAGGGCATTTACTCAGAATGGCTGGTATGCTGACAGTGACTACTCTGGGCCACTGAAGACTGCAGGTATGATAGAATCGTGCTCTGCAAATCTGAATAATTTCTGTGTGTTGTTGGACCATAACTTCATTAACAGCTGATTTGATTTGATCATACTGATTCACTTATGATGTACATAATTGAAATACACATGTATATACAATGTATCATTGATCATTGTTTCTGGGCTTAAATAACAATATCCTATAGAGAAAAGTAAATCTGGCATTTTTGTCGCATTTTGTTTGATATGAGAATGTTACAAGTGATCAAAACTATCTCTCTCTCTAGGTCCAACAGTATCTGATGCCCAGCAACAGATGTACATAACCATTGGTGCTTCAGCAGCAGCGGGCGTGGTCGGCTTGTGTCTGATCATTCTAATTGCAGTAGTGTGGTAAGTGTTGATAGTAAACTGTTGTGTTTGAACTTTTCACAACTGAAGACAACTTAAGTCAGAAGCTACATTTTGTAGACAATGATGCATGGCACAGAAGAAAACAGGATCTGCAGGAAAGGATGTTGCAGCTCAGGGAAAACTGACTTACCTTGTAAAAGTGGCAAAGACTGTCATTCATAGCCAATGCTATTTTGGGCTGAGATGCAAATTAGGTTTTATTGTCTAATATAGACAACTTTCTGACAGGTTTTCTGTTGAAAGAATGAATGAAGGACTGCCGTGGTCGTGGGCTGTTAGTTTCTGTTGAATGTCCCAGTCTAGAAGTGGAAGCCCATTTTTACACTATTAGTCACATGATGTATTGCTACAAGGGCCATATACACTAGGACTGATTTCTTGATGAAAGTGTTCCTCTGTAATTTACTCTCAACTACTTCTGTTGATTTGCAGTGTTCTCAGCATCTTCTCTTGTAATATTTCTCACATTTCTGACAATCTTTCTTTCCCAGTCTAAAACAGAGAAGAAACAGGAGACAAGAGATGGCGGTGGTCCCCCCACAAGCTCTGCTGGACATCCACCTACCTGCCAGCGAACAGCAGATGGTCGAGACCTCATCACGGTGTGTCACTAAGTCTATACAGACAAGCACTACCATGCTTGTACAAGCTTGAGCCGATGATTGACATCTGTCAATGAGGCTTGATTGATTGATGATTGGTTGATCTACTAGTAATTCTACATCAATGAATTGATGAATAATTGTCACATCAAGGGGTGGGTACCGTTACAGTGTACTGGTACAAAACCGTTTTTCTTGTTGGACTGGTCCAGAATAAAAAGATCTGAAAAAAATTAGTGTACAGTAACTGGAATTTTGACCGATTAGAAAATGAACAGATTATACCGGCACCCTGGCGGAAGGCATTCAAGTGTTTTGCAGCTTACCAGTCCAAGAAAATAACAAGTCTTAGAGCAAAGTAGAGGAGAGTTGCCATTTTTGCCAAGTTCTACAGTCAGAATTGATCTAAGTTAGCAGAGGCAGTTAGCGTTGTTCACAGGAAGATAGGATACTCCACCAAACATATTCCTTTGTAGCTTTGTAGCAAAATGGACCATTGTTTTTATTATTTCCCATTCACACTAGTTTTCACAAACAATTAGGTCCAGGTTCAGGTCTGGACGTGGACCGTACCTGTACCTGAATTTTCTGTACCGGTGCCCGCCCCTTAAGTCACATCAATTGGTTGATGCAATGACTTGGTTTGATTGATCATAATCACTAAATCCAATGATGTGCTGACGTGTGAGCATTGCTACGCTTCTGTTGATGGAGTTTTGGAGTGTTACATTTGAGCTTTTAATTGTGACGCTTATGCAAGCTTGTTAAATGATTGACATCTGTCAATGAGATTATTATGAGTGACCAGGCTTGCTTGATCATAATAAACTAAATCCAATATTTTGCTATGCTTAGTGTTGATGGAGTTTTGGAGTGTTACATTAAGCTTTTTGTTGTGATGCTTCAATAATGCATTAGCTTAAGCTAATGATTGACAAATGCCAATGAGGCTACAGTGTCCTGAAGACATATTCACTTGGTCATGAAGGTACAGTGGAGACATTGCTGTGAAAACCACTAATTGATTAAAGCACAAAACTTTCAGTACTAAATCTATTCAGTACTATCTGATTTACATTCTACTATAAGTGCTGAATCATGCGATTATGCATTGCTTTGGTGTGGTCATGATTTTGATGACATTTAATAATTGATGTGAGATTTGCTGATAATGGCTTAAAGAGCTGTGTTTTGCCTTCTAATTATTTTGTTTATTCCATTATGTGTGCATTATAAAGAGAATAATATTGTAAATATTGGCAAGGCAATATAGAAAGTGTTTTATGCTGAGATCTTTGATGATTTGTTAATATTCTTGCCATTTTACTGCGGAAATGTTTATCCATTTGCAAAGATTTGTTTAAGTTAATACAGTGAAGCCAAAACCAATTGGATATTTTGGTTTTAAATCATGATATTAGTCAAGTACATGTATTACTAAAAAGTTGATGAATTGGTCAGACATTGTTACAAGGGGGCCTGCACGCCTTATTACATAGTCCATGGCCACTCTAATTCGACGTAATATTCTATGAATTTAAGGCAGTCTACTGCACAAAAAAGTCATGTACATACGTGACATTGTGTATAATGTAATTGGCACCTGAATTTAGTATAAAGCAAGCCAGCCATCCCAATTTAATGGAAAAATTTTAAAACTATTAGCCACTGCCTCTATCATGAGCATTGACGGTACCCTGCCTCCCTCCCCCTCTCCTTGCAGGCCCTCTTAAAACCCAAAAGTTTTAGCGCACGTGTGACCCAATGCATGCTGGGACATCTAATAGTTTTACAACTCACATTAGGGGCAATAGTTTCCTTTCCCTTTATTAGTGTTGAGAGCAATATTATGATTATGGTTAGGGAACTAACAGGAGCTTCCAATTACTAATAGTTAATGTGACCCATCGCATGTTGGGGAAGTAAACGCACAATATGAGAGTATAAGAAGCAATTTGTTACTCTGTCAAATTACAATGAAGGACACTGCATGGCATGAAATACTCTTTTTCTACACTGGTGCATGTAGCATTATAAAACACCTGCGCAATAAATTGATTATACAAAATTTCTAGACAGACTCACAGATTGAGTCAAAAGGAAACTACTTTTTCATGCCTCTTCCAGTTCATGAAAAAAGACTGAACCTGGCACGATAATGATTAACGATTTGATTGATTTTTTTTAGTTTACAGGCGTTAAATCAGTCAAACAAAAAATCTAATAGTATGTAAACTCATACGCTAATCACATGAGCCTAAAGTATGTAGTCTATGTGCAGACTGAAATGCCTGCACAGCCACTTTACCAGCACTAGACTGTGCAGAACGAACTGGCAGTATTTTGAGCCCTGCAGTGTATTAATTTTGCTTTTAGCTATAAGGCAAACAAATTAGCCATCTTGTTTAATGAGCCATTAAGAGACAGTACTATATAAACCAGAACATATTTTTTGTCTAAATCATGTGTGATGCACATTATATACAAGACTAGTATGTAATCCTTGAGCAAAGTTCTTAAAATAAATCAACAGAAATGCTACTGTAACAGCTCAGTGTCTTTGCTTTCTGTTTTGTCTTCTCTAAGCAATCAAAATCAGTATAATTAGGCAAGTATTGCATTGTAAGGCTTAAATTTTAAATCGCTTTCTATATATTTTCATCTGTACCATGCTTAAACATTGCCCAGCAGGTAATTGATGATGGTAAGTGCAAGAAATATTTACTCTTTTGACGCCTTAAGTTGCTACTGTAACACCATATTCATGACAATCCAGATGATGCACTTTAATAATGCTGTAATTTCAATTAATCTTCCACCATGTTGCATAGCTCCCTGCTGTATTGCCTAAACAACTGTGTGGCCCAAGGGCTGTCAAAACAGATATAGGCACTGCACATACATGCTGAAAGATGTTGCAAGGATTTTAACAGTCTAACCATCTTGACTTTGTTGTTTATCTCAGTCCCATCTACAAGTCAGACTTTGTGGAACACATGGAGAAGATGTCCTCAGAGAACCAGTACTGGCTGGAGGATGAATACAGCGTATGTACTTTTAGTTTTTTTGTCCTGATAATGTACAATGTATGCCATCTAGGAAAGTGATGCAAGATTATTGTGCAACACTGACAAAACTATGATATAATTTTACACTTTAAATCTGTGCACAAAATAAAGTGCTAATACCAATAAGCTTTTGATCAGTCCTCTGATCCTTTTTAAGTTGAAATGACTGAAAGTCTATGTCGACATCAGCAATGGGTCAAAGGTGCTTGTAAGTCAGTGTTGACCCTCGTCTCGGTTGAGGCAAGGTTGAGGCTCAGTTGTAAATGGCCTCGTTTACTCCCCTGAGAAAGTAATCCTGCTCAGAAATCAGTATATAATCACATTATGTGGATTTTGACAATGTGAAGATACTGTATTCTGAACGGAATTACATTAGTCTAGAGGAAAATAGCAAGGTATGAAATTTATGACATACAGATATGAAGGGTAATACGTTCTTTCGTTCCTCCAACAGAGCTTGAGACACGTCGGGCGTGACCAGAGGATCACAGCTGCACACCTGTCTGTTAACAGCTCCAAGAACAGATACACCAACATTCTACCCTGTAAGTGTACAAAATTTCATAATATCTTCACCAGTTAAGCTTCACTGTTGTTCACTGGAACTTAATGATATAATCTATTGAAAGTGAATTTCTTTGTATTCATTATATTTCATCAAAAAGAATGGTAATCAACAGGACTAGGCTGGTAAAACTGTGACAGTCACTCTTCATTTTCTGATGGATATTGCTTATCATGATCTTCTTTTTCCCATTCAAGTACTGACTGACAAAAGGATAGAAGTTACTAGTTTAAATCATAACTTTTTAAGTTTTACTAAGTTTATTGTAGTTGAATCAAGCATTATTTGTTCTTTGCAGTTGCATTTTTCAGTCATCTTTTCCCATTTGCTTTTGAGTTGTACACAAACATGGGACCAGAACTCATAAAACAGTGTTGTGGGGCCTTGGACTTAAGAAGTGTCTCATTTTCCCAGATGACCACTCCAGAGTGGAACTCCACCCCCTTGAGGAGGATGAGAACAGTGACTACATCAATGCAAACTACATACCGGTGGGTTCAGATTATTTTATATTTAGTATTAGTGAAAAGTACACTTTCATGAGAATCAGCGGGAGCCAGTTGCTCCAACTTTTTCTAGCAAGAACACGTTTCTTCATCTTACCAGACCATCATGTCTGTCATTATTGTATAAAAGGAGGGTGCAAATAATTACCACATGTATCCACTGCCTTTCTGAATTGAGCACGGAGCATTGATGGTAACATCACCCAAAAGGCATGCAGACACCCTCTTTATCATTCTGTTTATCAACAAGACTTAGTATAAAAAAAGGGACCCGGTAAAGAATACAGTTTCAATGTTAGAATGATAACAGCACAGCAATGTTTTTGTGTTGTGTTTAGGGTTAACGCTAGTTCAACTTTATCCACGGGGTAACTTTTATCCGTTGTTATTCAAAGCAGGGTATTTAGGTACATCAAGGGAATAGGTGGTACTTCTTAACTGCAAAAATACTGAAAATATTGCAATTTGAAACCAATGCCCGTTGATGTGATATCCCCAAATAACCCTGTTTTTAAAAACAACGGATATAGGTTACCAAACGGATAAAGGTGAACTAGCATTACAGGTTAGATCGAGAGTTTATAGCAACGCAGGGCCCAGTACCTTTCACCGTGCCTGACTTCTGGAGAATCTAAAGAATATAATTTTTAAGTTGGGATGATGCTTGTGATAACAGGTAGTGTTTTTGTGTTGTGTTCAGGGTTACAGGTTCGATTGAGAGTTTATAGCAACGCAGGGCCCGGTGCCCCTCACTGTCCCTGACTTCTGCAGAATTAATTTCAAAGTTGAATCAATTTTGATGTATGTAATAACAGCATGATTTTTTGTGTTGTGTTTAGGGTTACAGATTTGAGCGAGAGTTTATAGCGACCCAGGGCCCGGTGCCCTTCACCGTCCCTGACTTCTGGAGGATGGTGTGGGAACAGAACAGCAGAGTTATCGTCATGCTGACACAGTGCTGGGAGAGGGGAAAGGTCTGTATTTCAAGTCCCACATACATTTTACTAAAAGATCAGACTAAGATGTGTTCTATGCTACATGCACACAGCCTGTACCTGCCAGAAGTTTCTGTAACTCTCCAGACTTTGCATGATGTACAAAATGACCAATAAACTGGTGGACGTACCGACTGATATTATCTAATACACAATGTACTATGAGCTCAAATAAGAACAAGAAACAGTCATGCCTTCAAGTATCAGAGTTACCAACCTAGGATTGATGTGTTCAAAATTGCAAATTTTCCAGTACTATTGTAGAGTATTTTGTTATCACCAAGCACAATTATTAAAGGGGGTCTGGTGAATTTGAATATAATCAGACTGTTATGTTTGCATTGTTCAATCATTGCTCCTAATATAATACTCCTTAAGGCTAAATGTGAGCGGTACTGGCCAGAAGATGAGGAGCCCGTGTTCTACGGAGACATCGTCGTCAAGATGCTGTCTGAGAACAAGGAGGATGACTGGACCTGCCGGGAGTTCGAGCTGGCCAATGTAAGTATTGACTTCAAGTCTTATTGAACATAAATAAGGCCTGGGTGTGATATTAGTGATTATACTGCTGTGTGAGTATTGGATCGGCAAATTCCTGGTGGAATGCTTAGTGTTGTAAATCAATGTTTGTGACCTGGGACCTTTTAAATAGACAATGCATGAAGACTGTATGTGGACTTACAAGCAGATAAGCAGTTACTCCCACGGTGAAATTCAGATCCACCCCATTTTGCCATTACTGATGGCTGTTTGTTATAGTTTTAGTCAAGAGTAAGTCATTCACACCAATTTAAATCAAGTCTGGAGTAAGTCTATCTTCAGTCCTCCCTGAGGAAAATCAATTTTTAGACCATTGGACTTACTGTGGTTGAAATGAGGACTATAGTCCATGGTATTAGTCATTCATAAGTCCAAGGTTTGCAAGAAATTCCTTTTCACTTGAGCAAACCATCTTTACTGATTCGCATACTTTTTTCCAATGTTGACTACAGAACAGCCACAGCAGGTGCGTTCGACAGTACCAGTTCACCAGCTGGCCTGACCACGGCGTGCCGGAGGACACCAAGGCCAGTCTGGAGTTTGTCAGGATGGTCAGGAGGAACATCGGGGAGGGGGCGGGGCCCGCTGTCATCCACTGCAGGTAAACTGTTGGCCCAGCTTTTCATGTCATCTAACTTTTTTTTTTGTTCATCTATTGGCCCGAAGGCTAATTGCAAGCCCGGTACAGACAGTAAAAAGTGTCTATTCTATACAGCTATCTATATACATGATTCTACATTGTTTACTGGTAGGTTTGACTTCTTCTTTGGAGGCAGTGACTGATGAAAAGTCCCACGTCTTAAATGATTAGTGGGTTCTGTGATTTTAACAGGAATATAGTTTTTTGGAGGTCTACCAACTGGTGAAAAGTTGGAAATATTGTATTGATTGTGTCGAAAAGGTTTTTTCTTTCATCCTCATAATGGGGGCAGTTACATATAAAATGTGTTTCATCTTCCACTGCATCCGTCGTACAGTGTTTGCACAGTAGATAGTCATGGAATCCTGTTGGGAAATTTCTTTGCATTCTGTCATGATTGATTGAAGAGCAAACATCAGGAACATTCGACAAAAATCAGTTACTTAACCCACTGGATATGATTTTGGAAATGGTCAGACATGTTGATAAACTGTCAAATACCTTAGTTTGTTGCTCAACTTGTATCCACTTGTTTGTGTGTATGTAAGTTTTAGACCTTATGTAAGGTGCTGTCCTTTTGTTGGGTCAATAAAGATTGTATTCTGTAAAATCATCTAATATTGCGGTTGGTAATTTTAGCTGTTGGCAGGAAAGGGAGTAGCTCATGACATTTTACTTTAGCATTGAGAACTTTATTTTCTTGCTGGCCTCAGAATGATCAAATACATTGTAATTGCAATGATGAAATCTTAGACAGCAAAAGTAGTTAATAATAAAAAAATTAAGTTACCATTAACAAATCAAGAATTACAGTATTCTAAGTACATTCATCTCCATTGTCCTTCCCACTGCCGGTGTTGGCCAGACCATTGTCATTTAGAATACATTTTTTGTGTCACAAGAAATTTGTTAGCTGTAGCACCGGTAGCAAAACAATCGGATAGAATTATAGTCATGTCAAGGTTTCTGCAATTTTGAAGCAAGCAACAGACAGACATATCTTTAAGTAGTTCTTTGGTGGGGAAATAAAGAGATGTTGTCTTACTGACCTGCACATGTAATGGGTTCAACTTGTTGAATAGATAAATCAGACAACAGTCGTTTGTTGTAATATTTTTGGTCCTGAATGCACTCGTTTTATTATGGATGTTGTCTAAAAAATGTTATAATTGCCCTGTGTTGTCCTCCTCAGCGCGGGTGTTGGCAGGACCGGTACTTTCATCACTCTGGACCGCCTGATGCAGCACATGGAGGACCATGATCACGTCGACATCTTCGGCATCGTCCACCAGATGAGGCTGTACAGGGTCTTCATGGTGCAGACTCAGGTCAGAGGCTGGAAATGCAGATGAAATGTTTTCATAAAGCTTGAGGACTAGATTTATGTCTTAGTTGGAATGAATACAGTTATATTCAAGTCTTCCTCCTTATTATTCATGGCACCTCGTACTAACAGGATGAACTGAACTAAGCTGAACTGAACTTTCTCCTTGTTCTCTGATTTTATTTTGTCTACTTACTGAGAACCAAGGCAAAAGAATTAGGAATGAACTTAGTATTCAGTATTTGCTTAATATACTGCTGCATGGGTCAATGACACATGGTCTGCTAGTCTTCACACTGCACTTCCAAGCCACTCACATTGCTGTCCTTTGTAACACACTCCTTTCAAGATTTCTTTCGTCTACCACGACCTCTGTTGACTGGTAACAGCGTTGATGCAGCCACTGGTATGAAACCAACATATCCCATAATTCCATTTGCAGGAGCAGTACATCTTCATCCACCAGTGCATCATGGACCTGCTCCAGGAGAGCACTCCAGCAAAGCGCCGCTCCACAATCAAGAGGGTCCAGTTTGCAGAAGATGGGGATGAGGAAATAGACCTTGATGACATTCACTTCTCAGAGTCCACAGAGTATCTGGTCTCTCCTGATGCAAACTCTGCTTTGTAAATGTTGATGTTGGTGCAGAAAGAAGATTAAAACACTTCTTTTCAAACTTGGCAAGATAGCTACTACATGGTGAAGAGGGCCAGAGTCCAGTTTGCAGAAGATGGGGATGAGGAGATAGACCTTGATGACATTCACTTCTCGGAGTCTACAGAGCATCTGGTCTCTCCTGATGCAAGCTTTGTAAATGTTGATTTTAGTCTTCCCTGACTTTGATAACCTTTTTGTACTTAGTATTTTCTGGTAAAGTAGCAAAAAGAAGGTTAAAGCACTTCTTTCTAGACTTAGTAAGACAGCTACCGGGTGCTACACTGTAAAAAGGGCAAAGTTTGCAGGAGACGCACCATCAGGAGATTGACCTAGATGACATCCACTTCTCTGAGTCTCTGAGTATTTGGTCTTGCCCGATTCAAACTCAGCTTCGTAAATGTTAATGTTAGTCTTCCCTGACTTAAACCTTCCTGGGTGGCCTTTTGATATTGAGTATTTTGTAGCAAAGCAGCAGAAAAAAAAGGTTCTTTTCAAACTGGTAAAACAGTTGCCGGGTATACTACACCTATAAAAGGGCAAAGTTTGCAGGAGATGCGGATATTAGGAGATAGACCTGGATGACATGTACTTCTCTGAGTGTACAGAGTATCTGGTATCTCCTGATGCAAAATCAGCTTAAGTTTATAAATGTTGATATCAGTCTTCCTTAGGTAGCCTTTAGGTTTAGGTATCTGGTATCTAGTTTTATCCTAGAACACTTTCACTGATGATGATGATTTACAGTAGGTTCACTGGAAAGGTGGTTCCAACTTTGTACATTGTATCTTTTTTTTATTGTTAAGTACCATCAGAACATGACTTCATGAGAGATTATGCGTTTTTATTGTGTTCTTTGATCATCATGGTATATATTGCTTCAGTAAAATGTACATTTTATTGGGTAGTCTAGGCTCTATAGAAAGTCCTAAAGGACAAATGTAAACCTAGATCATAGATAAGGTAAATAGTGACAGACATGGCAGTTAACAGTTCAGCTAATATAGCTGTTAAGGGTAACGGCCAATCAATGGTATTGACATTTTTTAATATTAATGACAACTGGATATTCCCCAGATAGACTATTTTCCTACTTGTAATGACTTGGCAGCTCATTAAGAAAATTGTGATATTCAACTTGTGCATCTTAAAATTTGTATAAAGCTAGTGTGTGCCAGTTTAAATTATTGTGTGTTGATGTTTTGAGTTTTATTTCTGCCAATGAACTTTTATTTTATATTGATTGGTAACAAAACTGTGGTATCTGGTTACCACAATATGGTCTGTACTTGCCTTTTTACTATGTAACGTTATCATAGTTGTTGTTTAGTGTTTTTATTCACAACTGTCCTACATTATTTGCAACATTTGTAACCATGACAAACCTATAAGAATAAAAGTTGTGATTTGCATATTTTTATTATAGCCAACCAAAGTCTTTGTTTACACATGTATATTATAAACAGTATGAGGGTTCATTTTCTTTTTTCATTTCTAAATTGTTAGTGCAAAAAGTTTGGTCTTGTTTACCGCTTTGTAGTTATGAATGTCCTTTGATCATCTGTTTTTCTGTGACAAATGCTCTACTTTGATTTTGAAGAGCAATAAAATGAATGGTGCTGAAAAACAAGCTGGTGTCATTTTAAGTGGAATTCAGTAATAGTGCTTAACGTTACCAGTTTTGTGGTCTTTTAGGATACACTGACCAGTTGGGATAGCCTAGAATTGATCTTATTCTAGCTCCAATTCTTTTCTCTTATCACATCAAAGACGTGTACAACTTTTCCAGGTTTAAAGTTCATAGCCGTCTTGCGCAGACAACTTTTCAAGCCGATTCCCAACCACAGATGACCTTGCTCACAAGTGAATTTCTTGTTGGACCAGTCTAGAAAAAACGGACTTGAAAAAAATCAGTAGACCGAATGCAGGAACGATTTGAAAATGAACAGATTATACAAGTAGCTGGCGTTGGAGGGTTTTGGGGGCTTAACAATCCAAGAAAAGAACAAGAGTGAAGTAGAGGAGAGTTGATGGACTTTTTTACCTTTTTTCTACAGTCAAACTTGGTCTAAAACTGAGGCAGTTTACATGTTGTTTACATGACTGGGATAGGAATTTCAAACGTCAATGGTCGTCGGATACTCCACCAAACTGAATCCTTAGTTGGGAATGGACCATTGTTTTGAGGATCGCCCTTTCACAAGTTTTCACAGATGGACCTGGACCGCAACTGGACCTGGAGTTTCTGTTCTTGTTCTTGTTATGGTACTGGGCAACACCCCTAATTTGTTGGGGCAAACCACCCAGGGCGTAGTGCTGTTGTTTTATTGGCTGCTCCTCAGATGTTGTAATACCTCTTCCTTAAACTTAACGGGGTTAGCTTGAAGGGTGGTAGAGTATGGTAAAGAATTCCAATCGATAGTAGTTCTTGGGAAAAATGAATATTTGAGGCAGTCTTTATTCTGTACCGGTAACGTTACCCACCCATACTCAATTCCATGGTTAGTGTAGTCAGCACCAAGGACAGTTACCGTCCCGCCAAAAAATGAGTTTCATAGAGCAAACTCGTTTATATTTATGTATTTGACACTACATATTCCATAAGTTGATTGTATCAGTTAAGATATATTCCTTTTAACGAACTGCTTTGTTTTATTTGTTGAATTACTCATTTTCCGGTGACAATCTAAACCCCCCTCTACGTTGTTAGTTTAGTACGGCCCAGGGGTCATAGGTCACCGTGTCTGGGGGCTACGGAACATTTTGGATTGGATTTTGTATCAACAAATTAGTAGCTACGCGACAGACTCAGGTCTAACTATCACCAAATTTGTAAGAAATGAACTAGTTTATACCGACATATTGCAAATCTATCAACTTTTTTCTCCTGAAATTGTCCGAACCTGTATTTAAGAATTATGTAATAATTTGGGTTAGATCGCCCTGATGCCGGCCGTAGTGCTCATCCTGTCGACTTGACCCCTCGTAACCTCGCGGCGTTTTTCCCTAAACTGCCATGGTTTTAGGGCTTGATGTTTTCCACGTCTTTAAATATCCTGCTGATAAAGTCATCAAAACACATCTGTCCAAGGTAGGGGCCACAAATCGCAACGAACCGCCAGAAATTTTGTTGTTTCGAGCGTGCTCTGCAGCTGCATGCTGTTGACCTATTTTGTAACAGTTCTTTGTTTTGGTTACGTAACGTTAACGTGAATCAGAATGGACTTTTTTCATGGTTTCAGGCATACCTTGGTGTTATCATAAACACGTATTTTAGATAAGGATTGTTTTGTTGTTTTACCATTGTTTGAAATCAAGTTATGATATTTGTAGTATTATTCTAAATGCTGACAATTTGATTTTCTTTTGGGGCATACTGTTTAATATTATTATGATCAGAAGCTTGATTTCCTTGCAATTGACATGTTTTATATTGTATTTGATAATCGGGGGTGCCTAAGCATTTGCAAGAACCTTAAAAGATTCGTACGAATATGGGTTCGTGCAAATCACATAAAGTTCAGCAAATCACCTTGATTTGTGAGATTTTCATAAGGTTCGTGCGATTTCGCATAGTGATTCGTGTGTATCACATAAGATTGGTACAAATCTCATAGGGTCCGACCTGTCTTGCATGTAGCTATGCCCCCTGGCAGGAAATAACAGAATTGCAGTTGGTATGGTGTGTTCCCGTAGATCACAACATGGAGCGCACTGATTGGATATGTGGGGGCCTGCATGCTAATGTCACTGTTCACGTCAGATCGATGTTCACGTCAGCTCAAAAAAGAACAAGAAACAGTCACACCTTCAAGTACTAGTACCAGAGTTACCAACCTAGGATCGATGTGTTCAAAAATTTGTACTTTCCCAGAACTAGAACGCTTGCTGATAGATGTGAAAAAGTTAGGTGTGACGGGTTGTCCAGTGTAATTTAACCAGCTGCTGCGGCGCCACGTGCCTACGAAGCTGGTGTGTTATGCCAAAGGGCAGTTATACCAGCTATATGGATACAGATACAGATTTGTGACATGCCATGAGGGAGAGTTTGCTGTCTAGCTTGTCTAGTGTCTGGTGATGTGTCATCTCTCCCAAGACTCTCAAACTCTCCATCTGACAACATACTAGACTAGTATTGTAAATGCAGAAATGTTCTTGGTGTAATTTTATGTTGGCAGTTTTTACGGTGCCCACTTCACCATGATGTTAAAACCAGTCTGCAAACATTTATCCATTATAGTATGTGACTACTAATGTACAGTCTCGCTCACCTCACCTGTCCCAATTAGCCGGCTCACTGGCCATAGGGGCAGCAGTGCCATCAACATAAGTTTTCCACCTTCGTCTGTCTATGACGCTACCGCAAACTTAAAACCACTGCAAACACTCCATTTTCCCGCTACTGCGAAAGAAAATCCCCGCGAACTTAAATGCATTTACAGTATACAGTCAAACCTGGATTAGCGGTCACCTTTGCAAAGCAACCACCTGGCCTTTGCGGCCACTTTTTGTCGGTCCCTTGGATTTTTTCCATTGACCTACAGGTAAGCATTACGGAAATAATCTATAGCGGCCACCTGTCAAACACGGCCACGGCCACACAATTTCCGGTCCCGTAGATACAGAAACACCGGCATAGATTCAACAGATAAAAAAATCCATGCTCTGAGGTGTATAAAAGGTTCTATGGATAGGTGAGGATGTACAGGTGGTTAATGACAGCACATGGACTTCTGCATCCAGACCAGGTGTCGCCTCTTAATGGCGCAAAACACGGTCAGTGCGCACGTGCCTCACTCAGAATAGTGTCAGCCTGGCAGTAATTGCTTGAACCTCTAACCCAGCACAGCAGCATGCCAGGCATTGATATACATGTAGGGCAAATTACACAATTTACAACAAAAAAATAGTCGACATGTGGAAATTACAAGTGCTGGATGCTAGGGAAATGATCATAAACAAAAAACAATGTATATATAGAATTGTACAAATCATCATCAATTTACATGTACATTCACTTGACAACACAGTAAGACCCCATTCACACTCAGAAAAACGATTCGGATAAAACATTTATCCGAATAAAAAAAATTCTATCCGATCCAAAATTGCGTTCACACTCGTCTTCGGCAATCCGATTAGTGCGCCCTCGGTCTTATCCGAATGAAACATTAGGTTGAGGTCTAAGGGTAGCGTCATTTCTTACAGCTCAAAATGGCGGGAATCCACCAACTTTTGATGCTGTTGTTCTCTCTCTGGAGAATGTTCTGTAGTCGTAGAAGGGACCGGGAACGCAATCGACGGTCTTTGATCGCGAGAAGGTTTCACCGACAAAGTCTTCTGCATGTTGGGATAGCTGTAGTACAGCTCAGATGTACGCCACCAGAGAGGCAGACAGAACGAGCGGGAGCGAAGCCATGATTGGTGGAACAACATTGTGCTTTGAACATTTTCAGACTCGGACTGGCAGAAAAACTTCTAATTGAGCAAACTCACCTTTGATAAGTTGCATCCTATCCACTTAAAGTGAATCCTATCCACTTGCGCGTTCACACTGCCGAATCGTACGAATCGAGACTCCCCACGGCGCAGTTTTATCCACTTCCCGGAGTTCTATCTACCTCCCCGAGGAGGATCGCGAGGGATTCGAATCGATGAAATCAAAGTGATTTGGGAGCGTTCATACTGCTAAGTTTTATTCGGATCGGGTAGTTTTATTCGGATAACATGTTTTATTCGATCGCTTTTCTGAGTGTGAATGGGGTCTAAGTTAATGGGAAATATTTTTGCTTTAATTAGGTCCAGATGGCTTCAAAATTGAGGTGAAATTGTTTCATGTTGAGTTTGGTTCATTTAGCCATTAACGGTGGTGAGTGGCATGCTGGGCGACTGCGTCAGATAGCGTCATTAGTCTCAGCACTGACCAGCCCCTCTTGGACACTATATCTGGCAGGAGACTGATGATTTAAAGGCCAAGGAGCTTTTTAGGTCAAATTGTCCCTGCATGACTACTTCCCCGGAGTGCTCTGAGATCCTGGGGAAGACTTGCCTTGGCTGTAGCCTGAGTACCATCCACAGTTACAGTAGTGAGTTAGTAAAGTAAGGAGAAGAGGGAGCCTGGAGCCATGAATTGAGGTCAGTGAGAATGAAAAAAAAAACATGCGGCCTAGCTCAATACTTTCGCTTGCTAATACCCCCTTTCCACTAGCCTGGTATCCAGCCGTAATATAGCTCCCGAGTCTCTTATCTCCGAGTGTCTTCTCTCCTCTTCGCAATTGCAATTGCAATTGCAAAGAGGAGAGAAGAGACTCGGGAGCTATATTACGGCTGGATACCAGCTGCAGGCTACCTTTCCACTAGGACGGTGCTTTTACTGCGCTCTCTCTGCAACCTCTCTCAGTCACACTTTTACGTTTTGATGATATACACAGTGTGAAAGCAAAGGTTACACATATAGTATTTAGGTTGCTGTGACAGCTTGAAGTGTGATCGCCGTCTAGTGGTAATGGGGCCTTATATTAAAATGACCACAGTTAGCAAGCAAAAATATTGAGCCAACGGTCACTTTCGAGGATGATCAGGCTACTTTGGCTGCCCTTCCCTGCCTTGGTTACTGAATAGATCCTTATATAGCAGCTCATTGCTGTCCCTGGCTGAAAGTCTGGTTTCTTAGGGTACTTAAAATCTTAAGGTTAAAGATTCTTCACTTCTGTGCATATAACTTTTAGATCATTACACTTGAATTTGTTATTCTCAAAGATATCATTGTGAAATTTGCTGAGGAACATGCTTTGGGGTCCACTCAGCCAATTAAGATCATTTTTTGAGTACATGTAATGAATGTAATTAATCAACTTAATTGGTGCATGTTGCCATCAGATAAAAGAGGATAATATAGAGTTAGCAATCAGAGTAAACAAACCAGGTCCTTTTGTAGCAATGAATAAGTTCAGCTATTGCTATTTAAATTTAAATTAAAAACCAAAAAATACTTTCCCTTTTCTACTGTGAAAACAACTGACATTATAGTATATTGTCTACCGCAAAATCTAGTGTATAACGAAAGCAAACTGAGAGTCTGATTGGTTGCCTTGGGAATTAATTACACAAACCGTAAATTGGCTCCTCTGTGGTTTACAAAGTCTCTACAGGTAGCGAAGTCTTTCCCTGATTCATTCTGGTACTAGTAATTGAGTACAAGCCTGAACAAAGTGTCCCACACAACATTATTTTAACTTATTGGCCAAAGCATAACAAGACTTATTTATTATACTATAGGGAAGAGAGAAGCTTAATTGACACTACAAAAAGTCCAGTGACTTTCATGTGGCTGAAGCATAACAAGAGTTGTTTATTACTGTAAATGCATTTATGTTCGCGGAGATTTAATTTTGTGGTAGCGGGAAATGGACTGTTTGCGGTGGTTTTAATTTCGTGGTAGCACCATGCACTGTAGTCTCTTTATGTTCGCGATGGTTTAAATTCGCGGTGAAGCGGCCGCAGCGAAAACCACGAACATTAAACCACCACAAAAGTTTCTGCATTAATTTTACAGTATACTATAGAGAATAGAGAAGATTTATTGCGCCAGAACACGACAAATAGAACAGTGATTTCCTTATGGCCAACTGAAATATTTGACCATTCAGTGACCTACTTTTTGTGTGTTTAATTCTCAGTACCCGACTCCCAAGGAGAAATTTGTGGAAAGCATCACAACTGTAGAGGAATCAGTGGGTAAGTGAATTGCAGTTACCTATTTATATACTATAGGAGATGGGATTATAATGGAGCCCATGAGCTACCAGGAAATATCATTGACTTCTGAGGCTTTATATTTACTAGCATGTTCTTATATCGAATCTAATTACTTTACATACTATTAGATGTAATATAGGAGATGAGGTTTTAAAAGCTAGTAAGAGATCTCTTTGACTTCTATTTGAGACTGTATGTTCTTTGAACTTTGGACTTTGAACTTTATTAAAATCACCACTTTGCAGGCGATTTAGCCTGAATTGTGTTGGTGCTTACAAGCTTCGTTGTTAAACATTGTCTCAAAAGTTAATACAATTTTAAAAGCATACTTTACACTGACTGATAATTTTGCTTAAAATCACAAATTACAGACGTTTACTATACAATATTTGTAACGATGATTTCTTACATAAGCATTAACACGAACATGTTAAATCTCATAATTAGAAGTTAGTGAGATTTCCTAATAGCTTTAAATCTCATCAACTTTGCTCTTTTTACCCGTGGACCAAAGCTCTGAAACACATGAATGCCTGGCAGTATAGCCTGTACATTTTCATATCGGTCCAATGTCCGGTCCACTGATTTTTTTCAGGCTTGGTTTTTCTGGACCAGTCCAACAAGAAAATAAACGGTTTTGTACCGGTACACCGTACGGGTCCCCACATCTAGTTCCACGGGACATCTCTTTGTACAGAATATGTTTTTCTGATAAGCTTTAACTAGGGCAACCTTCAAAATTAAGCAAGTGGACTTTAGTTAAATGAAAGAATGTGTAGCATGCGTACATGTAGTCCTGTGGTCATAGGCCCTTTCTCTGAAACTAGAACTAGAAACTGTGAATTCAATGCCAACTGTGATGGTCACCCAACGTGCATGCTACCGGAAAGAGTTGCAGTCCCTGTATTAGGATAAGATGTTAAGCACGTTAAAGAACCCGCCACATGTGCGAACATGAGCGGATCAAACCATTCCGGCCAAAATGGGGTAGGGAATCTCCAGAGCAGCCCTCGTAACCCCATAGGCGGTAGGCCAAGGAATTGTCTTTGATTCGCCCGTACACCGTATCGCTGAGCATTGCTGGGGTTGGGGATTACCCGAAGGTCGGGGAAGTCGGCGAAGCCGACCAATCGGCGCAGGAGTTTTTCCACCCGAAGGTCGGCTAAGCCGACCAATCGGCGTAGCCGATTTAGAGCGCGGCGAAGCCGCGCGGCGAGCGAAGCGAGCTAGGTGGGAAAGGCCTTTTCTACTATCGCCGTTTTCTGCAAAATTCTAATATCTAAGTCAAAACTTTCAAGTGAATTATGTTCGTCGAGTTATTTGGAGGCCATTTAACGTACAAAGAGCACATATTAGTCATTTCAAATTAAAATAAACGCCATTGAATTTTAGCCGATTTCCGGGTCACTGCGTTACCAGCAGTACGGCGGCGGCCACACCACGTCGTCGTAAAAAAAAACGCATCGGTAGCTAGTATATTTACCAAAACGCTGGCACTAACCACATGTAATCGTTATAATCATTGATGCATTATTCTTGTAGAACGGTCCACACTTAAATAATCGCTAAAATGCCATCTGTTTCACGAGATCTGTATTCCTAAGGAAGTTGGTATTCCTATCTCAGTTCTTACTTTCGGGTTGGCGACGTTACCGATCACGAAAATCAGACGAAAGCAGTGGAAAAAACACGGTCAAAACGTATCTGCAGTGCAGCGTAGCTTTTGTCAGCGTGTTGAAACCCTCAAACTTCTCAAATAGTACCACGAAAACCGACAAGGCGCCTAAACGGGCCCGCCGTACGATCCCACACCACAACACAGATGATCGAAAACACCGGAAGTGGTAACGCACATCAGGGAGATCGGTTGCTTACCCATCCAACATTTAAAGTTAGGGGAAAGGCGGCGCAAAGGATGACGGGAAATACTCGCACTAAGAAGATAGTAATCTTTGACGGGAGCATCTGAGGAGGCATTTCCGGATTGGCGGTACACGGCGGACTACCGTGGCAGACAGCGCGCGGCGGGGTTCCTGTTACTCAACAAAAAACACAATTCCGAGGCCTATTGCCCATGGTAACCCCTGCTTTGCCTACTGGGTCAGTTAGTCCTCACTCATAGAGAGCAATTGGGCTGGTCTCAATCATGATGTTTCTGACCTAGGGCGAAGAGATGCTGTTACAGTTACAATCGTGTAACCCGTAACCTTGGAATGGCCTTCAGGTCTTGTTACATGGTTAACTGATTAAGTAAAAAAAAAAAGGTCTTGTTGAGTGGTGACCATTAAGTAATAAAAAAGCTCCCTCATGCACAGCTTGCAGGGCTGCCAGTTTTACGTACTTACGTCAACATCCAAAATGTTAATCCTCACACGTCCAAACTGGGTATTAACATGGATGTAATATTCTCTATATAACCACCTTGACCACCTTGGTATTTATGACTACCCTCGGATTGAAGACATTTGAAACATATGGCTCAAGCATTAGCATTACCATCCAACTAGGTCACGATAATCAGGCTTGTGCTAATCATATGTTACTTTTTTTTTTTTCCCAACTGTTTACAGATTCTGTGTCGGGGGTTGAGTACAGAAAAAAGTTGGCAACATGCACCAACGTTGTGCCAAAGTTTTTAAGAAGGGTGAGTGTCTAAATCTTTCTTAGACTACCACATTGTAACCTATCAAAATCAGGCCTCTGTCTGTATTTGCATCTTTTGTCTATCTGCCCTTTGGTAGTCTGATAACCATGCGGATAGTAGTTCAGGGCTCAAAATACTGGGTGTTTGTGCACCCAGGTGCACCCAAAATTGAAACTGCGCACCCAATATTTTTCAGTGGGTGCACAGGGTGCACCCAAATATTTTCTTAGGTTTATCTATGGAAAGATATCAAGTATACTAGTATACATCATATTCTTGATATCTACTTCAAGTGTTAGAAAGATAATGAAAATGTCTGTCATGTTACTTGTTTAAGAATTCGATAGCTTGTAACTAAGTTTTGTTATTAGTTTTTTATTACATTCTACTTAAATTTAAGTGGTGCACCCAAAAAATTTTTGGTGCACCCAATTTTTTCAGCTGGGTGCACCTAATCCAAAAAATTAATTTCGTGCCCTGTAGTTCGTTCATGCACTATACACAGTCGCTTCTCTGCTATTCCGTCTAGGAACTTGAGCATCTCTGATGCCTGGAATATTCAATTTTTATCCAAATTTTGGATGAGGGCGCTGACTGGTCCCATCTGGGTTACGTACTAGTAGTTCACTACTATGTTCACTTCTGCTACCCAAGAAACTTTAAATGGTTAACTGATGATCACTGTATTCAGGTGTTGGAATGCCTATTTCGAACAAGCGGCCTAGAACCCATTCCTTATTAATTCCTCAAACCACTGAAATATTTGCTTGTACAGTTCCCCAGACGAGTAGCAGAAGCGAACATAAAAGTGAACTACTACCGGATGGCGCCCAGGCTAGCCCTTTGGCACATCATTTGGCACATCAGCTACACATTAGAGTAGCACTTCTAACGCTAAGCCTAATCTGATTCAAAACTTTGGTGCAATTTAGTTAATTAAGATAGGCCTCTGTTCTTGCGATAGTGTCTGCCAACGTTGAGGCACTTCGTATCAGCTTCACAGTAGAATGCCACGGGTTATATTTAATAAGTTCCCACTTCTAACTCTAGATCTATTAGCCTTAACCTTTGAATATCTGATTCAAAGATTTGGTCTTAAATTGAATAGTCCTTGGCAGGAATGTGCTCTTTTAAGATTCTCTGCAGTATTAGTACTATTACGAGAAACATAGTGAACACAGAAACAAAATTACAACACGTTTAAAAACAACACGTTAAAAAACATGTTGTAGTTTTGTTTCTGTGTTGACTATGTTTCTTGCTGCAAATTTTGAAACATTTGTTTTTATTATCCATGGTTTTAGATTTTACAGTGTCCTTTTCACTGCAAATTTACTGTATTACTAACTGTATAAAACAGTTCCACAATATTTTTTTCAACTACAGTGTATATGACCAAAACTTTCATTTCACTTGATCCTGCTACAAAATGAAACAGTTACAAATGTAATATTTTCTCTTCTATAAGCGCTGGTTTTTCTAGTTCAATATAACGTTGGACTCCTTTTTTTGGTTTAACAATGAACTGAGCGGAAGAAATGGACAAAATTTTGACTGTTGTTAGGGTATTGGACATAAAAGTGCAGTTGTCAAGATAGAGCCCACTGAAAGAAACAAAGTCGTCTTTAAAGCAAATCGGATTACTAGTACATGGCTAAGAAATTGGCAATTTAACAGTTCTCAACTCAAGCTTTGATTTTGGCCCTTTGATTTTGAACACTTGAAGTGGCTATTCTAGTAAGGCCACAGCAAGTAAATTTTATGGATGACATCAGCACGCGGCCGCACGCATTAATTTTCGTCTGATTTCAGGAAAAAAAACAAGATTTTTTTTCCTCTTCGGGGATGGTCAGATAGACCAAAATACGCAAACATATGTGTTGTAGCCTAATAATTATACTTGTAGAAGTGACACTAGGGAGGTACTGTAGCCATAGCTATAATTGCAGAAGTGAAACTTGTTGGATAGTTCTAAAAGTGTCACCAATATGGAAGCCAATGAATGTAGTTGCCAGCTTTGCAAGTGTACCATGACTAGTATCACTTTTACTACACTGGTGCACTTCTTTAATACAGGAATTAATGCCTTGTTAGTTGCGATGCCACGTTTTGTCACTTCAAATCTTGTTTTTTTTTACCCATCTTGTTTTTTTTCGCGCTATCTCATTATTTTTGCAATCTACGAGGGGCGTTCAATAAGTAATAACTCTTACCCACTTCCAGTTGTCTGATCTAAATGAAATTTTGCATGTGTAATGATTCATATCTCTATAGTTTATATTGCAAGAAAAAGCTCTGGACTAATTGTGGTTTTTGATTTACTGATGTTTGAACTGAGTTAGGTGTGAAATGGACCAGTTGAGTGTCGCGCAGTGATCCGGTTTTTGTATTTGATAGGACGCACACCAAAGGAGACTTTTGATGAAATGAAAGAAACTTATGGTGGTGATGCCCCATCATATGACCTTGTAAAACGCTGGCATCCTGAATTCAAACATGGCCGGAAGTCTGTGGAAACAGCTCCCAGACCTGGTCGTCCCTCTTCTGCCATTGATGAGACATCTGTTGGAGGACCAACCTGGGGTGTCCTACAAAAACGGTGTACAGAGCTGCATCAAACAATGGGAGAGATGCATAACTCTGGGTGGTTCCTATGGAGAGAAAAACTAATAATTGTGCCAAGTTTCATTAATCTCCTGCTATGGGAAATGGATCAGGGGCATTACTTATTGAACGCCCCTTATACATATGATGTCATCCATAAAATTTCCTTGCTGTGGCCTACTGAATGGACTACTGAGAGCTGCAGTCTAATTAGAATGTAGAAGACTTTTTTCTCATGTTAAAAATCAAAGGCCCAAAATCAAAGCTTGAGTTAAATTGCCAATTTCTCAGCCATGTAATCCAATTTGCTTGAAGGCCCACTTGTTTTCACTTGTTATCCATACCAAAGTCTTATATTTTCTGTATGTTTACTATGTATTCTGTATGTCCCATGTTGCAATTAGCCGTCAGGCAAGAACTTGCAAATAAACTTCTTACTGTTTGTTAACCCTTAAACTGCCAGAGTTTCAGCCCTATAAAATGCTATCAATGCCAGGGTTGACCTTCAGAAAGAAACCCTCGAACAAGGCTGACGTCCGTAACTTCCGGGGTTTGTGCGCTACACGCGCGCAAAGCTGCTACTTTGGGGGAATACGCTATCCCAAATATATCCGGGCATGGCACACAGGACATGTATATGTATGCCGGATATATCCAGGCTTGGCAGTTTATTATTTATACTTCCAGAAAAGAAGTCAAACCCCAAATGCGTAGATTGTAGCTCTCAGCAGTCAATATCATTGATAGAATAGTCACTTGTTTACACTTGTCACCATTGTTATCTACACCAAATTACTTTATTTTATGTATGTTTACTATATCTTCTGTATGCTTCATGTTGCAATTAGCCCTCGGGCAAGAACTTGCAAATAAACTTCAAATTACATTTTTGTATTAAGGATTAATACAAATTTATGAAAGCCAGTGAACCTAATTCTTTGTTCTGTCTGCAAACCTACAGCTTGGACTTCTGAACGTCCCAGCTATCATCCTGGAGGAAGAATCATGGTACTATAGAAGACAGAGCACGGCCAAACTGTCGAGCAGGATGCTGACGTGGGAAAACCTGGCACAACTCAGGGAGGAATCTGAATTCAGACCAAGTCCAGAAAACCCGAACTGGTAAAAACAACATGCAAACTTAAGTGTATAATGTGTAAGTTATTGTTTTCAAAGCCGTAATTTAGACCAAGCCTAGAAAACCTGAACTGGTAAAAACAACATGACATGAATTTTAGTGTACATGCGTATATATTGAAGTCCATATGAGGTACGTTTGGAGTTTTTAGCCTCTACCAGGCTCCACAGTTCACTGGAAAAATAGTAGAAATTGGACAAATATAGATGCATGACATGCCAAAGAAGTTAGCTGGGTGAGGAGTATGGTTTGCGACCAAGCTAACTCGTTTGGTATATTATCTGTCTAGTATATTTGTCCACTTTCTATAATTTTTCCAGCAACATAAAGAGTCTGGTAGAGGCTATGATTTCCATACGGACCTCATATGGACTTTGATAATGATATATGCACGTGTGAACCTACCTTTAAGTCCTTCCAGACACACTCCAACTAAGATTTCTTGGGTCTACATTTTGTACCACGACCTCCATTGGACACTAGATCACTACTTAAGAGTGGTCATATATTTTTATTACTTGTAATGTTTTCACTTTCATGGAAAAATACAGAAACTGTCTGCTAATGACCATGTGTGGGTGGGTATGTTGATACAGGACAGAGTTTCGAATGTGTGGTCTTATATTTTTATTACTTGTGATGTTTCAACTTTCATGGAAAAATACAGAAACTGTCTGCTAATGACCGTGTGTGGGTATGTTGAAACAGGACAGAGTTTCGCATGCGTGGAACCATTTCCATCACTGGTGTGGGACCGTTCGGCGCTATACTGGAATATTACGCACAAGTCTTCCTTAGGGGAGGGGGCAAAAAGGTAAGAACATCTTTTGAGCATATCAAGCTATTAAATTTTGATTAACCATTATTGTACATGTAGATGGCTCTATGATGAAATAACGACAAAAAACGAGATTGACATTGGGAAAACCGTGTGCAAGACCTGAGAACATCTTCCTGTTTGTAAGACAACTATCCTAGAAGTTAGTTTTCCTCTTTCAAGATACCCTTGAGAAAGACAGTGTACATTAGAAACACTTTTTTCTCAATTTTTCTCAATTAAAGTTCGCATTTTTTAAACTTTTTGAAATCCCAAAGGTGCGTCAAGCTGCCAAAGTTGGTGTGCATTACTTAAACCAAGAAAATTCAGTTCATCCTTGAGAACTAACAAGATCTAAGACTTTTAAGTTTCTTCTTCCTGTTTATTAGGTTGCAAGTCATGATCCACGTCTCTATCTATTACACTTCCTTGAAACAATTTTCACACCCTCAGAGACAGTTGATCTTTTAAAATTTCCGCAGTCGGGTAATTCAAACCCGACCTTACTTAGGCACTGTCTTATTTTTCCTGTTCTTGAGATTATTCTCACAACGCAGTCCATTATGCGTTCTTTACTCCTTGGCAACTAAGTGCAGGAAGGTGTGGAATAGTTTTTAAAATGTCACAGAGACGTTATAGAGAAGTATGCATAATCTTGGACGCCAAAGCAGGTTAATTTTTTGTATGACATCATCTTGCACATTGACTTTTGCCTGATTTGAAACATTTAACAAAATATAATAAAATTTGTTCCCCTACCGAGATATTGGAAAATATGTCATGTGGTAGTCTGGATTGCAGTCAGAAGAGGTACTAGTGAGTTAGCCATGAGTGTTAGTTGCCAACTTGGTATATTACTGCCACACTATAGTGTCACTTTGTGTATTTCTTGGATACATGAATCAAACTCTTGTCGGTTGTGATACCATGATCTCAATTTTTCCGCTCTCTCGCAAATTAGATCTTAAGTTTTTTCACCCATAACATTTACTTGCGGTGGGCTAAGATATCTAACTTAACTCTCAGACTACAAATAAGATGTCAATCGACATTAGGATTTGGCTAGTACTGTAACAGTTAGCTAAACATACATTACAAAAGTATGATTGTGAAAATACAATAATTAATTTTCGCCTGATTTCAAAATGAAATTTTGGAAAATGCAGCCATGTTGTTGTTTTTTTTTTTTTGCCCTATCGCACTATTTTTGCAGTCTGCAGAGGATGTCATCCATAAAATTTACTTGCTGTGGCCTAAAGGTATATTATGACCAGACTTAGTTTAGGCTAGGGTGGTACAATGAAATGTTATACTGTCTGAACATGTGACTTTTATGGTATTTCAGAGTATTCGGATAATGGAAGAACTTCTGCGCGAAAGATACGGCGAGGGAGCCAGCCGCTCAAGTAAACCATCGTCCAATAAGTGTATTCTCCCTAACACCACTGGCCAATCACATCATTCTGTGTCCTGAAATATGTAAATAATGTGCCAAAAGTATTGACCAATCAGAGGACGGATGTCAGTAATGTGTGCTAATTATCAAAGACCTGATCATGATTAAGTTAGATGGTTGTGATTGGTCAGATCTAGCGGAAAGTTAAGTTTTAAAATGTGTTGTCAATGTGAAAAATGCTAACTGTAAGTGAACTATGTGAAACAAATCAAGATACAAAAGTCTCAATTATTACAAGAATGTGTTATTTAATAATACAACATCTTCTCAGGTATATTTAGAAAAGTATTACAGAATGTGAGAAAGTTGTGCAACAATTCTTCTTTGATTTTTTTGCTTCATTTACATTTTTTTTACCACGTAAATACATAGCTAGACACAAAGTTTACTTCAAGATGAGACCAAAAGGCAATACATAAAGAAAAGCCAGGGGCCTTGACCTTTGACATATTACACTGTGCATGCACATTTCAAACCAGGAACTAACTTATTGCACTGCTGAATATTAATAGCATGGATTTCTTTTCTATTCACTCCACTAATCTTACCACAACAGTTGGTGACAGAAAAACACAACAAAACATTTTTTTCAAACCTTCTCTTACGGAAAAAGACAACGAAACCATTTTTAAACCTTCCCTTACAATTCACCAATAAAGTACACAATACTAAAAGATACTTGGGCAACTGGATAGCATTTGTGAGCGGTTCGGGTGTTGCAGATAGCATGTGTTATCTTTTGTCAGTGACATTAATAGTGAAACATCAAGGAATGCTTGTCTTCAGTCGTCTTCATCTCACTTTGATATAAGTACATGTATGGCTTACAATCAATAGATCCTTTCAAAAATAATTTCATCAAGTTTGATATAGAATATACATGTAGGAGAATTCTTTTGCACAACCAATTTATGTTCAGTTTGCTTGCAAACTTACCTAGACTCTATCAGGCTTCAAAGGTCGCTGTAAAAATAGTAGAAATTGGCCAAATAAGATAGAAAACATGGCCGGGGAGTACAGTTTGCAACTCAAAGCCAGGGTGGCCAACACTCCTAGGCCAAGTAACTCCTTCTAGGGCTAAGGCTTCCATTTGTAACTTGGCCTCAGTCCCCTATTCGGTCACGTGGGAGTCTGGTAGAGACTAATCGCCACCAACGGACTGCTTTAAGCAGTAAGCAGACCACGTTTTGGATTTTGTTCTGCCGCAAAAGTACCAATTAGATCAGCTACCCATAGCAGCAAGGAGCAACACTCAAGTCAGAAGCTCCCTGAAGTGAAGAGGATGTCTGAGAGACATCGAAACATAGACAAAGTTTGTTGTGTCAAAGAATTTTCCTATATTCCTATCAATCAATCGGTTACTGGCATCACTACTCAGTCTATTCATGGCGGCTACAGACGCCGACAACCTATATAGGTTGATAGCTTTATTAAGACTCAATGTAATCTGTATCTCTGTTATATTTTTTTCTGACTCTTACCTTCCTCTTTACCTCAATCAATGAAAAGCGGCCTGCTAGCCGATTTCAGCTCCTTATGTATAAATAAAAGTTCAAACATAACAAACAAACATTCAAACAAACAGTTCTTGCAATATTTCTCACAATACAGAGTAATAAATCATTTTTCCATGCTCAAAACATTTACTTCTGGCTTACAAGTAGGACATGAGCTACATGTGAAATATTACATCTCCATCCATTGATAACAACAGATATAGGTTACCCTGCACGGACAAAGGTGAACTTACGTTACTGGAGTGTTTTTTATTTTGTTTTGGTATGTCTGTCTGTGTTCCTAAATACTTCAAATTGGCTAGTATAACTCGGGAAGGATTGTGACCATATTTATTGTGTACTAGACATGTTTTGTTACGTATTAGGTTCTGAGTTGTTGTTAGACACTTAAAATTCCTCGATGAAACATGTAAAAACGTGAAACACATTTGTTGAAGAGCTAGGCAACACGTGACCACAACCACTTGTACACTTGAGTGTCGACATTATTTACATCTGTATATCAAACCACTATCACAAAATATATCTCTTTTCAATATATTACAATATCTGACAAAAAATTACGGACATTATACAAATTTTTAAAGGAGATTCTGATTTCCATGTCTCATCTTGTTGTGACTGATGGCACATAGAGTAGTAGGTCCGTTCCTTTCGATGTTTTCACGGGTTGGTGACGTCGTCAATTTTGATTTAGATGCCAGTTAAGAAAAATCCAGGGCCCGGCCGTGCTTAAAAAGAGCCGGTAGCCTATTGTATCTAGGAAAGCTCGAAAGTGTAGAAAAATAGCCCATAAAATACCCATAGGGGCATCTTTTTTCCAAGTAGGCCGAAGCATAACGGGGTCAAAATTCCGAAACCCTGTTTGCACGCTATTTTATTGCTGCTCCGTTTATTGCTTTCGTACTAGAATTATCGTTTTATGTAGCTACTTATGCGAACATCGCATGAGCGTTCAGAGGTGTCATATTCTTCCTAATTCAAAAAAATAGGTTTCCACAAGGACATTGTGCGTTTAAGGGTGAAGGTAGCAGTCTCACATGATTGACAATATTGAATTTGTAAGGATCAAGCACCCCCTCATATACTAAGATTGGAGAACAGCTAACATCGTTCCAGTCCTCAAAGAGCAGTGTTGGTATCAACTTAAGACCGGAGTCTCTTGCCCTAATTTGTGGGGTGGGTGTGGGTATCACTTAAAACTATTTTTAAAATTTCATTGCGTCTTTCCAATATTACTGTGAGAGTGATGACCCTAATTGGTGGGGTGGGTGTCGGATAAACAAATTGATATCTAAAATGGTTAGTTTGTGCGAGTTCATTATGGCTAATAATCCACCGCAAGAGTAGAACCCCTGCTTGAATCGTTCATGAGCCCGTAGCTAGATAAGGCTAAGTTGATCCACAATGTATTTGCCTAATCATCTAATCTCCAAGCAGATCTTATGATGCCATGAGATAGTATCAAAGCTGGCCAAAGGGAGTCAAACGGGCACCTACGGGAAGTTTGATACTACTAGTATACATTACGTACCGTGGATCTGGTTGGAGATTACCACATCTCTCTGTATCCCTGCTTGAACCTTGTGTTCATTAGCCCATATATTGATCATCCACATATAAGTTCATCCACATTGTATTTGGCTAATCATCTACTGCAATTATCTCGTGAATCTGCTCCAGATTTCTCTGTATCCCTGATTGAATCGTGTGTTCATGATGCCTTAGATGAGGCTAAATAAGTAAGTTCATCCACAGTACGTGTATCTGGCTAATAATCTACCGCAAGAGTCTCGTGCATTTGTTCAAGATCTCTCTGTATCCTCGCTTGAACCTTGTGTTCATTAGCCCATATATGATGGTTAAGTTCATTCACTGTGTATTTGGCTAATCATCTACTGCAAGAGTCTTGTGAATCTGTTCCAGATCTCTCTGTATCCTTGCTTGAATCTCGTGTTCATGAGGCCATAGATGACCGGGTTTAAGGCGGCGTTTCCGGCCCACAGCAGCATCCCCACCAGGAAGGCCTCCTCGGGAACGCGGTCGCCGTTCTCTGCGATGACCATCACCGTCATTGGCAGATTGCAGATGACGTAGCTCATGAAGACAGCCACCAGCATCTTCAACATCTCCTTTTCGGCTGCGGAGAGACGAAGTCGTTGCTTCGGTTTCTTCTTCAGTGGAATCCTGCCAAGTACTCTTGTGTTGGAGCTTCCTCTTCTCGACATATCGCCGGAAGTGAAGTCGTGGACCGTGGGTTTGGTGTGAATGGTCGTGCTGAAGTTGCTGTCGTGGTCTTCGCGGATGTACGCTTTCCCTCGGCGCAGCTGCCGCCTCTTGTTCCCACTGCTTGCCCCATCGGGTTCAATCATCAGTTGCCGTTCGGATTGGGGCGACATCTCCTTGGGTGTCTCTTTCCCTCCTCTCGATGATGATGATGACACTGATGGTGTTATCTTGTCGCTGATGGTAGATGTCGTCAGGCTGATGGGACTCATGGTGTCGTCTTCAGTAGAAGACGTATGACTCGCCTGTGGCGGCCCCTCTTTGTCCAGATGTTCAGGCTTCAGGTTGTCCTGTTGACTCTTGCTCCAGGTGCACTTCGTCATGACCGTGGTGGAGTGTACGGTTTCTGGCACCCCCGGTAGACAGTCTGTGTTATCTTCCACCAGATTTATGTTTAAGGTAATCTTCACGTTGTTTCCTCTTCCCAGGCTGCCTTCTTGTATCTCCAGGGCGATGGAGGACCGCTTTTGACTCGTGCTTGCTGTCGGGGTGTCGAGCGAAGGTGGCGGGAGCTTGATTTTCGGAGTCGCCGCGCGTCGATTGTGCTCCAGCATGGTGTTCTTGCTCTTGCGCAGCGCCAGGCAAATCGCAATGTAAGATGCCAGACCGACGAAGTACGGGAGGATCATCGCCACCAGCGCAGCTATGATCTTGCCCAGCATACTGTTGGTCTGCACGGCCGCGCAGCGCTTCAGCTTGTCGTCGTACAAGACGTCTCGTTCCGGATGCAGGTGGAGTGGGATGAAGGCGAGAAGAGGCACCAGCCAGGCGATGGCGACAAGGATGCAGACGGCCTTGGTGGAGCTCATGGCGGGAAAGCGGTAGCGATAGAGAACCCGGAAGAACCGGTACACGGCGATGCACCCCATGTGGCAGAGTGACACGCCCCACAGGGCCGGAGTGGTGTAGGATTGGAGCACACACAAACCCCAGGGGAGCCGGAACTCAGGGTTCAGCAGGGCGAGGATCCACATGGGGGGATGCAGGGCGGTGAAGAGGACGTCCGAGACGCTGAGGCTCGCCAGGGGTATGTTGTCCCGCCTGCGGAGACTGGGGCACAGCACCACCGCCAGGATGACCAGAAGATTCCCGACGATACCAAAGGCAATGACAGCTGCAGGACAAAACAAAAAAACAGATTTACATTTTAAAAATAAATTAAGGTTTTGCTGCAGTGCCAATTGCAAGGTAACATTCTAGGGGGCTCAACATCAACAGTGACCTTTGTCTTCCCAAAATCTACGCACATAGCAAATATCATCGTGATCCCTGATATCAAGAGGTTCTTGAGTTATGCTGACCACAAAATTTCATATACAAAGACACACACACACGCAGACAGACAGACACACCCCAACAATATGTACATTTTCATCGAGATAAAAACCTATGCTTTAGGTTCCACTGCAGCGCCATAGGAAGCAGCTACGTTGTCAATGAAGGTTAGACATCCAGGTAATAAGATACACAAAAAAACAGTTACTCAAGCAACTGGATATGATTTTGGAAACGGTCAGACGTTTCAACTAGCAAAATCAAAACCATTTCCAAAATCATATCCAGTTGCTTGAGTATCTGCTTTTTGGCGGTGAGTATCTGCTTTTTGGCGTAGCTACGTTGTCTATTATATAACTTGACCGAAACATAACCTTCTTGGCAAAGGTGAAGACAGAAAGGTAATTGTAGCCCAGAGTCTTTTCAGACGGCAAGGACAGTGAGTTCTTAAGTTAAAAGTCACTGTTTCTAGGGCATAGTGTTGGAAAACGGAGTCCAGATATCCCTCTCTAGCCAATGTCTTTTACTTCCCTACGCGAAGTCAAGAGGGGAGTTTGGATGGAGAGACGAGAATCGTGCACAGTACCCGAACTTCGTGCATGCAGCAAATGACAAAAAATAGCCAATTTTTGCAATTACGAACAAGAAAGCCGTGGTATACATAAAGTCCCTTGAAATTTGATTACGGTCATTTTTGTGAAATAAAAACACCATTATTTGTAGGGAAGAAAGTAAATACGTGGTTAACACTACTGGTTAACACTACTAATTACAAGACTTAGACATAAAGTAATCGTGGTTGCGACGTAGAAATCATTTTATAATATTGGATCAAAGAGGATAATCTTATTGGGGTTGATATTGGTGTTAATTGTTGTCCGTTTCGTAAGCGGTCGTTGACATTTCAAATGGTCGTCGCAATAACGCTGAAACCAGTAGCACGTCCGAGCGTTTCATAACTTGGGGGTGGGGGGTGTTGGGGAAGAAGAAAACATGTATTTACAGCAACATTTCAATTACAAGCGTACGATAGTATCGCAATAAGTTAAAAATTTAATGTCCTTCCTGCACCAGATGGTACATGGAAATCTCCGTTTCAGTTGCCCTTGGGCCACACAATGTTTGAGCAATCACTACAGCTGGGTGCAAGCCCAATGTTGGATGTTCAACTTCTGTACTCTTTCCAGAATGCTGAGTGCTACGCAGAGACAGCAGAATGTACCAAGTCTTTTTTTGACTCGGCCGGAATAGAACTCACGACCTACCGAATGCAAATACTTTAACCACTCGGCCATTGCACCGGTTAGTATCGTTATGAATGATAAAAATAATATTGAAAAAAAAACGAAAATGCACCAGTTTGTGTTGGAACCCGACTCAAAAGGTCCAAACCGTAATCTCTGGTCAACTATGCACAAAATATCACGTTGTGGACCGAGCGTGCTAATACAGTTGAAGTGATAAAGGGTGCTTATATCATAGATATTAATTACGAGACGGAAATGAGAGACGCTGAAGACATTGTGAAGAATGTCAGATCAAGGTGGGATGATTCCTGTGTAACAGCATGTATGTAATAGTGATACTTACGAGGGGCGTTCAATAAGTAATGCCCCTGACCCATTTCCAATCGCAGGAGATTAATGAAACTTGGCACAGTTATTAGTCTTTCTCTTCATAGGAACCACTCAGAGTTATGCATTTCTCCCATCGTTTGATGCAGCTCTGGACACCGTTTTTGTAGAACACCCCAGGTTTGTCCTCCAACAGATGCCTCACTAATGGTAGAAGAGGGACGACCAGGTCTGGGAGCTGTTTCCACAGACTTCCGGCCATGTTTGAATTCAGGATGCCCGCGTTTTACAAGGTCATATGATGAGGCATCATCACCATAAGTTTCTTTCATTTCATCAAAAGTCTCCTTTGGTGTGCGTCCTTTCAAATACAAAAACCGAATCACTGCACGACACTTAACTGGCTCTTTTTCACACCTGGTCCATTTCACACCTGACTCAGTTCAAACACCAGTAAATCAAAAACCACAATTAGTTTAGAGCTGTTTTTTGCAACATGATCTATAGAGATATGAATCATTACACATACAAAATTTCATCTAGATCAGACAGCTGGAAGTGGGTCAGGGGCATTACATATTGAACGCCCCTCGTATATACACCACTTCATTCCTAGTCATACCTAGCCTGTACCAAACTTGGCTCCCACACAGAAGATCGCCAGAGGCGAAGTTACGTTGAGGGTAATTATAACTAGACAAACAAAACGAAAATCGACCTCAAACAAGAACGCAACCGGTACAAACCAGTGCACCAACAGCCTGCATTGTCCAACTCGTGAACAGCAGTGTATAGGTTTTATTTAGCATTAATCATCTTTTTTGTTGTTGTAAATTGGGGATACACTCGTATAATTGGATTGGCAAGTTTTACCTTGTAGCGTATATACATGTCTGCATTCAGTTATATATTTGTTTGCTTAATAAAAAAAGATCCCCAGCTCGGTCTGGAGAGGATCGACGGAAGACCGTGGTTGGCTATTTGGAACAAGGTCTTCAGCTGCACCTTATAGTTACGTCACAGGAGGCACACCGCCTCCACTCTCATGACGTCAGAAGGAAACTCTAGAAATGCTCAAGAGATCTGCAGGATCTTGTAAGCTCAACCCTTGATTTGAAAACTATGTCTGACCTAACTCAACTTTTACTTAGAGGTTCACCCTCTTTATCAAAGGAAACAAATACCAACATTATGCATCATATTTAAAAAAAAACAGTCACATACACTCCAGACCAAACGTTTCCAAATTGATTGAACATTGTCCTTTAAAATATTGGATATATATATATATATATATATATATATGATTGTTGGATCCCCCCCCCCACTGCTGTACTTTGTTTTGTCCTTTGTTTATCTTATTTTCGAATGTCCCAGTGGTGATATTAGCTCTGCTAGAGTGCATTCACCCTGTGTCTTGTCTGATACGTAAGAACCGATCTCGGGTTTCCCTTTTCTGCTCCCGATCTTACAAAGTGCGTACACAATTATGTAGGAATTTGATATTCAAAGCTGTGATTGAAGCAGTTCTTAATTTCACAAAGCCATTGAAATGAGATCTACAAATATTCTTCATGATTGATGTCATCAAAACCAAGCAGAATTGACCCTTTGGTTATATGAATAAAGCCTTAACCAGCAGGATAAAGAATTCGATCCTTGCTGACCTGTTCGAAATGACATGAAGAAAAGAGAAAATCGAGCTTAGTTGATATTTGATTCATTTGACATTTAAAACCACGAATGACCTTAATAAGCGAAATAGAGCTTTCCTGATAAATTAGTTCTGATATGTAAGAAATGATTAAAGGACATGGCATGAACAATCGGGCAAAATGAGCATTCTACTAGTTAGGTGATTCGTGTGAAGCAAGAATGGTACCTCGTTGAGTTTAGCATTGAAGATATGGTTGAAGCAGTCCTTAATTTTACAAAGCCATTGAAATATGGTATAGAAATATTTTTACGGTTGATGTCAGCAAAACCAAGCAGAATTGACTCTTTCATTATATGAATGAAGCCTTAACTAGCAGGATAAAGTATCGTTAGTTTCTGACCTAATTGAAATGACATGAAGAATAGGGAAAATCGAGCTTAGTTCTAGCCTTTATTAATTTGATATTTAAAACCATGAATGACGTTGTTCTTAAGAAGTTAAGGATGAAGCCTTATTAATAAGTGAATTAGAGCTTTCCTTAGTTCTGAGATGTAAGAAATGATTAAAGGACATGTTATGAACAATCGGGAGAAATGAGCTTAGGGCTAGTTTTGGTCCGTGTGAAGCAAGAATGGTACCTTGTTGAACAGGATTTGACATTTAAGGTATGGTTGATCGGGAGCAGTCCTTAACTTAACAAAGCCACTGAAATATGGTATAGAAACATTTTTTTACGGTTGATGTCAGCAAAATCAAACAGACTTGACTCTCTCATGGTATGAATGAAGCCTTAACAAGCAGGATGAAGCATTCGTTAGTTGCTTTCGAATTAATTCTAAAATGTTTGAAAAGACATGACGAATAGGGAAAATGAGCTTAGTTCTAGTGACATTTGAAACCATGAATGACGCTGCCCTTAAGACTTTAAGGAACACATCATCAAGGAAGTACGGACACCTAGAAAGAGTCCTTTTTTCCTAGAACTATTCCAGAGCGGAATGCCCTGCCTGGCCCGGTGTAACAGGACCGTGGCGTGGTCACCCTGGTCGGTAGACCTACGTTTTGCCATTTTGTGACACAGTTTCCGTTTTGGTAATGTGTCCCTAAAATGTTCCTGACTCAGAAAAAGTTACCGAATGTTTTATTACCAAAATAAGAACTGAATGCCCTGCCTGACACGGTAGTAATTGCTCCCACCGTGGAGTCTTTCCGTGCAGGAGGACTGCCACCCTAACACGGGACCTCACCACCCCCCCCTCAACGGTAATACTACGCTTCAAGCATAGCTTATTGATGAAATCTTAATGAGATTTCATCAATAAGCTATGCTTGAAGCGTAGTAATTATTTATCAATCTTAGATACCAGATACAAGCATGGTAGAAAAACATCATTCACTGGTGACGTCCTAAATACCGAAATAGAAATGATAGAAATTATTGAAATGATTGTGTGCATGGTTCAATGACGTCGTGTAATAATGAGCAGCATTTTTGTGTGGATTCTCCTGTCGATTTGACAGATGAGGAGGCAGACAGGCATTTGCCTGTTCGACTGACCTGCACATGACTTTTTACGGTAAAGAAGAAGTGTGCAATTCATTCTCCACCCTCTCGTCTATTGGAGCACCAAGTCTCACAGGGGCAACTGTATGCAACGTGTGAGGCGGCTCCAGCAGATGCAGCTTTGTTGTTCGGAGTATCCGTCTCCTAGGAGGACTTCCAACCAAGGATGTAAGGGGTTCCTCCTACCCCGACTTTTGTACCATGGCCACCAAAACACAGAATAGATCCTAAAATCCTACTAATTAAACAATATAGGATAGTAAAATGCAACTAATTCAACTAACAATTATATAGGATGATAAGAATCCTCCTGTCACAATCTTTTCTAATTACAAATCAATCTTTTATGTATCTACTTATCATAGCATTATGATAGCTGTCGGATCTAAAGATAGTCAAATCTACTTCTGGTATCTAGTATCTTGAAAGTCAACGTACGGTGTCGTAGGATTTTGAATCAGATTGTAATGGACCCAAACGCTGACAAGGATGTAAGATTGCGCTTCGGGGATCAAGACAGCTAGCTGAGGCTCAAGTTATTACCATAGGGATACAGGGATACAGATGCTGTTGCGTAGGCAAGCTTTGAGTTCGGCATGATGTTAATCCACCTCTGACCAAGGACGTTATATAGTCCTTGCTCTGACTGAATGCGTGAGCTAGGCAAAATATAACATTGACGTTTTTTCTTTAAGCTAGAGGTACAACGCGGCTACGTACGCCGAGCACACTAGTACTGGGTCACCCCTAACTTCCTCCATAGTTCGGTTACGTGCAGCTGTAGAGGCTAGCTAGTATCTGTATCTGTATCTGTATCTATATAGCCGGTATAACCGCCCTTCGGCGTAACACACCAGCTTCGCAGGCACGCGGTGCAGCAGCAGCTGGTTATATTACACTGAACGATCCGTCACACCTAACTTTTGCACATCTATCTGCAAGCGTTCTTTAAAACTATCCAGAGAAGATGCCCCTAATGTGCTTGGTGATAACAAGTTCCACTCTACGATAATTCTGGGAAAATATGAATTTTTGAACACATCAATCCTAGGTTGGTAACTCTTGTATTTGAAGTCATGGCTTAGTAAGTACAGTCCTTGCTCTCACTGAGTTCGTGAGCTAGGCAAAATATAACATTGACGTTTTCAAGTTCTTTAAGCTAGAGGTGCAACGCGGCTACGTACGCCGAGCACACTAGTACTGGGTCACCCCTAACTTCCTCCATAGTTCGGTTACGTGCAGCTATAGAGGCTAGCTAGTACGTTCAGTGCAGTAAGTCACAAGAAAGGTACAGCACAAGCAACCTGCCTCTAACACTAGTAATGGCACACGGTTTACAATTTCGAGGAGAAGGTTTGCCGAGGAGAAGGTTTGCCGAGGAGAAGGTTTGCCGAGGAGAAGGTTTGCCGAGGAGAAGGTTTGCTTCCTCTTACAATGCAAGCTGTGACTATGGATAAACAGCCAAGAGTCTTAACCTTAGCTTACTCCGCTTGGTACCGACAATTGTATAGAGATCATGGTTTTAGGCAGCAACTACGGAAGCAGATTTTTGTCGATCTGCTCGAGTACTCACCGACTATGATGACTAGAAAGGTGTAGAAGAGCGCGGTAGAGACGGCCATCCTATCGGGGATTCGCGGTGTAAGTCTTGCCTTACATAATGTATACTATATATAAAAATCGGTCAGAAATCGTATTATGAGAGATGGGATTTTAATAGAGGCCCCGAGGTTTTAGAAAATCGTATTGACTTCAAAGGTTTTGTTTTATTGAATGTTACTTAGCATGTAAGATTTTATGGAAAAGCATGCTAATCGCTGGTTCAATCTTTTCGCAGGCTATAGAACAATCGGAAAAAACAAGCTTACTTGTGGTCGTTAATTCTGTACAGTAGGAATAGCCTCTCAAAGAGAAGATTTCGGTCTTCAAAGGTATGGTTAAAGTCGTCTTTGATATTGCAAAGTCATTGAAATATTGTATAGAAATATTATTTACAGTTGATTTTTGCACAAATCAAACAGACGTGACTCTCTTATGGTATGGAGCAAGAAAGAAGCCTTGATGATCAAAATTCAATGAGTCGATTCTATATAACGGGGGCCGCCCTAAGATGCCCCCTGCCCTAAGATGCCCAGATTTTTTGCTGATCTTATTATGCATAAGTACGCCGTGTTTGTTGCCACTGACTATGATGATTAGAAAGGTAAATAAACCAAGTCCAAACAAACAGCTTTTTTCTATTAAAATTTTGTTTACACATGTTCACTTCCCCTTTTTTTAAGACAGAATTTTCACAATAATGTTGGTACTGCCGGATCACCGTGGTCACCTGTTACTAGGTATTGGTGGCTCGTGGCCATAAATAAACAACCAATAAAAACAGCCGCACAACTGTCATACACATAAGAAACAAAGCTTCACAAAACACTACAAATATTGGTCTCCAAATGTTTCTTGAGTAGAAGACCGGCCATAGAAAAAAAACAACATAAGCATCACCGCCGTTGTTTTCCCCAGGGAGCGTGGCCCCGCAGGTGGCAGACGAGCGAACGCCCAAAAGATTTGTTACTTTAAAAATGATTCGTACCGTCTATAAAAATGAAACTTCACAGAGTGATGTCGAATATGTTTCCCAATACGTACACAGAGAGTGTTTGTGATTTTGGTGTTGTAGTTTTTCTTAATGATTTTGTTAGTCGGGCCGCCGCATTCAGTGCATTTCGCCCATTTCCCATGAAAATACGACCTGGATTGTGAATGATTTAGCCCTCCTCGCGGGAGACAAGAAGCACGCACAATCACAATTCTACTGTCAAAAGAAAGCTTATATATCATAAAATTAGAATTTTTATTTATGTTTGTCTAAATTGGTCACCAGCCTCCGAAGAGAGCAAATTCCAAAAGCAGGGCAAGTTAGGGCGCAATGTTTAACGCGGCTCAAAATCGGAATTTATATTCACGATAACGTCCTCGGTGTTTGCCAGTTGTAACGCGGAGGGTGAAGAGTTCATGAACAGTATTGATGCCTTCCTTATTCAAGTATGGTCTTTAGATATGAATGTGTTAAAAATTCATTGATCAAAACTTGACCACTCTTTGGCAACTAGTGATGGAGCGCCGTGAGTTCGAGCGCGTAAAAAGGGGGGGGGGGGCATCTAAGGGCGGTCCCCGTTACATATACCATTCATAAATCAAAATATCATACGGCTGTTCCAAACTCTGTGAATTATACTGTTGAATAAAAAGAGATGTAACGTTTGGTTTCATGTGCGGGCATGTGTTTGATTCCCAAGATGTACATGTTCTAAAGAGAGTGAACTGGCTTAACGATGCACACCCCAGTTCTTCCGAGGTAGTGCGCGACAAAAAAGTGACGAAAGGCTTCCGAGGGTCAATGTTTGAGTTGAGATTTCTCAGGCTATTCGGTACCGACATTTGTATAGATCATGGTTTTAGGTAGCAAGAGGAATTAAGGTTATGTGGAGCTACTCACCGATCATTATGACCAGGAAAGTGTAGAGAAGCGCCGGAGAGACGGCCATCGTGGCCGGGTAGCGGTCTCAGCAACATAGTTCGTTTACGGGCAGAGGGTAGGTACTACTTCGTTCAGCGCAGTAAGTCTCAATAAATCATTTTCAGGAAAGGTACAAGCAACCTGCATATGACACTGGCACACGGTTTACAATTTCGAGGAAAAGGATTGCTTCCTCTTACAAGTTGTAACTATGTCTGCAGTCTGGGCACCGACATTTGCATAGATCATGGTTTTAGATAGCAAGAGGAAGGTTATGTGGAGCTACTCACCGATCATTATGACCAGGAAGGTGTAGAGAAGCGCGGGAGAGACGGCCATCGTGGCCGGGCAGCGGTCTCCACCACACACACAGAGAGAATCTTCTGTAGGGTTCTGAACCCGACTCTCTCACTGCCGAATCGAATGACGAACGCAGTACGGTAGCCAATCAAAACCCTCCTAGCGTGAGGCTATAGGTGGACTCTCACTGCACTTGGGGCACCGGTGCGGCACTGCGGGGTTCGTAGATGACTCAACGAATTTCAATTTACGTTTTGTGTATTTTGTTGTTTTCTATGTCATATTGTTGCGTATAACGCAATATCTAGATTATTAAAAGTCGCGAAAATATCCAAACAGTGCCGCAGTGAACGAACCCCGCAATGCCGCACCGGTGCCATTTACATCCAAATATTAAAGTTCTTTTTTTTTTTGGTCACCACGTAACTGGACCTGAAGGCCACTCAAGGTTACGGGTTACACGATTGTAACTGTAACAGCATCTCTTTGCCCTAGGTCAGAAACATCATGATTGAGACCAGCCCAATTGCTCACTATGAGTGAGGACTAACTGACCCAATAGGCGAAGCAGGGGTTACGAGGACTGTTCGGGAGATTCCCTACCCCATTTCGGCCGGAATGGTTTGATCCGCTCATGTTCGCACATGTGACGGGCTCTTTAACGTTTTAATTCTTGTGTAACGTTTCTAGTTTTCCTTCCTTTACTACTTTATTACTTCGAGGTCTTTGAAAACGCTTTTTGCCTAGAAGCGCTCACGTCAGACCCGTACATCTGATAAGCTGCCATGATGACAAGCCAATTAATCTATTCTTTCTAACAATCAATGGAAAGGCGACGTTACGCCCCAGGGTTTACGTAGGCGTAAAACCGCCAGCCGCCCCAGGCCTACGTCACATTTCCTTAATATGCAAGCAGATCCAACAGAGAAACTCACGATGCCAGCGTTTTGCAAGGTCATATGATGGGGCATCATCATCATAAGTTTCTTTCATTTCATCAAAAGTCTCCTTTGGTGTGCATCCTTTCAAATACAAAAACCGGATCACTGCGCGACACTCAACTGGCTCCATTTCACAACTGACTCAGTTCAAACACCAGTAAATCAGACACCACAATTAGTTCAGAGCTGTGTTTTGCAACATGATTCATAGAGATATAAATCATTACACATGCAAAGTTTCATCTAGATCAGACAACTGGAAGTGGGTTAGGGGCATTACGTATTGAACGCCCCTCGTAGTATGAAAATCAGGCAAATGAGTGAAGCCGGCCTAGTAGTCTCAATTGGCTAGACCGGCTACACTCCTTTGCCTGCTTTTCATACTCTTTTATGGCATCGTAGGATCTGCTTGGAGATGAAGAACTAGAAATTGAAATTTATGCCAATAGATATATGCACAAGGCATGCTGTTAAATTATTTTTTGTCCGTTTAGTGTTTTTGTTGTCTTTAATGTCGTACTTTTTGTTCCCCCAAACTGCTCGACCGGGCACCTTTGTGGAAATGTGACGTTAGTAGGGGTGGGTACCGGTACAGAAAATTAAGGTCCAGGTCCGGTTCAGGTCCAGAGGACCAGATCCGGACTTGAACCTGGACCTGATTCAGTATGTGAAAACTTGTGAATGGACAATACAGAAAACAATGGTCCATTTCACTACATTAAATATGTTTCGTGGAGTATTTGACTCCCACTAGCTTTTTAAAATTCTACAGGGTTGACTGCCTCTGTACTATTGACTGTAAAACTTGGTAGAAATGACTATAGACACTACTCTACTTCGCTCTTGTTATCTTCCTCGACCGGTAAGCCCCCAAACATGTGAATGCCTGAACATATAATATGTTCATTTTCTAATATGTCCAACATCTGGTCCACCGGTTTTTTTCAGGTCCGGTTTTTCTGGACCGGTACAATAAGAAACAAGAGTCTGAAAACTCAAACCTGCTTGAAATATTTTGTTTTGTGATGGTGCGTATGGTGTGTTGTGGGGGTTGATATGGTTTGACGTTTGGCAAAATTATTCCATCATTGTTCTTAAGTTATATATCTACCTATGGTAAACAGTGAGATCCAAAACTACACCTTTCTGGTGTCCTCACCATTTCATTTTTATTTCCTATTGTTACACCTGCACCTGGCACATACATTGTATCTCAATGTGTATATAATGGTTCACACCATACAGAGGTGACAGCGATGGTCACAGTTGCTCTTTTTTGCTCCTTGGAAGATTTTGACCAGAATGCCCCAGCAGTTCTAGAGCAAGCTGCTAGAGGGCCCAAACATACAACACTTCTTCCTTACACCACAAGCTATGTGCCACCAAAAATCAAGACCATAGCATATCCATGTCAAAAGATACAAAAATCCAAGTTCTGTTGCAGTACCAAGGTCACACACCAGGGGATCCAAAATTGACTTTGACCTTCGTCTTCCAAACACCTACCCAAATACCAAATATCATTACAATCCATCAACAGGTTCTAAAGTTATGCTGACCACAAATATGTGGAAACACAAACAGACACACACACAGACACACCAAAAACTATACCTCCATTTTTCATGGAGGTAAATCACACGTTCTGTTCTGGAGATATAGCACTGGAAACGACCCTTCCACACACTCCCATGCTACTGAAAACTCAAAACACATGTTACACCTGCTAGCTGTCCCCAAGGAGGTTGAGACAGAGGGAATGAGGCCAGATCACTCCATATCAGGAAAAGGGGTGTAAATATTTTTTTTTAAACGAACCACAAAACAACAGCAAACTTCTGATCTACTTAATAGCACAATAGGTCACACACTCTATCCCCATAGCAAAGGAAATCGCAATCCATCCAGAGGTTCTAGAGATATCGGTCCGGAATCACAAAGATCCCTACCAGAAACAGTACATGCTTTTTTCAAGCATGTAAAAACGGTTTTGTACGGGTATGATCCAAGCTTTTTAAATAGGACTTTTTAATGTGTAACATATTAGTAACAGCAAGATTAAGGCTCTATGGCCAGAATTCATGACAGAAATATTCGAACTACAGGTACCCATTTGTACACCTAGGTTCAGTGAGGAAAGTCGTGTTAAGTGTCTTTTCCACGCTTAAGGGCAAACGATCGGTAGCATGACTGGGTTTGAACCCAAAAAGCCAACTCTGCCTTTTCGCCAGACGACACGACCCACACAAGACACATTAGAAATAAAAGTTTATCAACACCACACAGGTCAAGGTGCAAAGATATAATACAAAACGTGCTGCTGCAGTACCAAGGTCAACTAACAGGGTGCCCAAAACCACCTGCACCATCGCCATACCCCCACCTACCTACCTACCAAAAATCATTGCAAACCTTTCAGGACGAGGTTTTTGAGATATGAGCGGTTCTTATCAACAAGCACAGTATGGGCATCTTTAAATTTTCTGGATAGTTTCAAAGAACGCTTGCAGATAGATGTGCAAAAGTTAGGTGTAACGGATCGTTCAGTGTAATATAACCAGCTGCTGCCGCGCCGCGTGCCTGCGAAGCTGGAATGTTACGCCGAAGGGCGGTTATACCGGCTATATCGATACAGATACAGAAGCTGGTGTGTTACGCCGAAGGGCGGTTATACCGGCTATATCGATACAGATACAGAAGCTGGTGTGTTACGCCGAAGGGCGGTTATACCGGCTATATAGATAAAGATACAGATATACCCCACATACGTTCCAAAGTGAAAACGGTATAGCAACAATACCTCCATCTTCATGGAGGTAAAAAAATACAAATCTACTCACCAACCAAGACGAGCAGAAACGTGTAGAGAAGCGGAGTTGAAACCGCCATGGTGACGGGATAGCGGTCTCCACAGCACGCAGAGAAAAGCTTCTGTATGGTTCTGAGCCCAACTCACTCACTGTCGAATCGAATGCTAAACACCTTGGTACCTGCCAATCAAACGCTTCCAATGTTGCCATGGAAATGTTACGAAACTGACTAACACAGAAAGAAGCTACCGAACCCTGGCTCACTTACTGCCGAATCGTATGATAATCACCTGGTACCAGCCAATCAAAACGCTTCCAATGTGAGGTAACGTTAGGTAACCAATTGCCATGGAAACGTTACGAAACCCACTCCTTTAGTCATTGCATTGCTTTGATTCATTACTTCGTGCCTTTTGAAAACGTTTTTTTCTACCGAACCCAGCTCACTTACATAACCGAATCGTATGATAATCACCATGGTGCCAGCTAATAAAAACGCTTCCAAAGCAATGAGAGGCAGGTGATGTATTGTTGCCATGGAAACGTTACAAAACCGCCTCCTTTATTCATTGCATTGCTTTGATTCATTGATTAGTGTCTTTTGAAAACGTTTTTTATCACACACTTTGAAAGAAGCTACCGAACCCAGCTCACTTACTGCCGAATCGTATGACAATCACCATGGTGCCAGCCAATCACTACGCTCCAAATGTGATATTCAAATACTGGCAATTCAATCTCTACAACTGGATAAAAAACGGATATTTACTTCCGGACGTTTCGAGTGACATCCATCACTCTTCTTCAGTGTCACTAGACTGAACTAGCAGAACAAATTCAATACAAGTACAGCTTACTAGAAAAATCCAGTTGTAGAGATTGAATTGTATTTGAATATTGTTTACCTGGATGTCTAAACCTTCATAAACGTGTCTTCCAATGTGAGGTATCGTTAGGTAACCATGCAATGGAAACCTTACGAAACTGCCTCCTTTATTCATTGCATTGCTTTGATTCATTATTATTATTATTTCGTCCCTTTGAAAACATTTTCCCATAGAAGCGCCTACGATATGCCTGGACGTCAGATGCTTTCACCACTTAAACAATAAAGACATTAACTAATAGCAGAAGGTATGCTCCAAGGCATGAGTACAATGCAGTGCTCGGCATAAATGTGATGTAACTGTGAAGGGTTTCCAGGTTTATTCGAGTTCACATTTCTGATAATCTGCTGCGAAATGACATTTAGTAGTCTATTAAACATGGCTAAAAGGTGTACTAGTGAGTAAGACGTGATGTGTATTTACTGGAAATTTATTTCAGGCCAGAGCCTCACTTATTTCCGTGTATGCATCCCCCGAAATGATATTTAGCAGAAACATGACTGGAAAGCGTAAGAAGTGATTTTTTTTACTGAAATTGATTCCAGGCCAGTGCCTTATTTACCGTGTATGCATCCCCCATTGAACCACCGTCCATGCGTTCTATTGGCCCAGTTGCTATGGCTCTCTCGTCGGGGTAATGTGAAAATCGCAGTGTTAGGATTTATCGGTTTCTACGTTCATTATTATCTTACAGTATTCTCTTTCTGACAAAATCAGCCATTTTCGTGTCCAAATTGTATATTTAATTTCAAAAGAGGCACTTTCACCGGGGCAAAGTCGGAGATGCGGTCCAAGAACACGTACGTTTGGGGGTGGGTACCGGTACAGAAAATTCAGGTCCAGGTACGGTCCAGGTCCAGAGGATCAGGTCCAGGTCCAGACCTAAATTTGGACCTAATTACATTTGTATCTGTGAAAACTTATGGATGGGCAATACTCAAAACAATGGTCCATTTCGCTACAAAGGAATCTGTTTGGTGGAGTATCCGACGTCCATTGACGTAATAAAATTCTATCCTCATGTAAACAACACTAACTGCCTCGAATAGGTTCAACATCCGGCCCGCTGATTTTTTCAGGTCCGGTTTTTCCGGACCTGTCCAACAAGAAAAAACTGTTTTGTACCACCCCATTTTATCATCTCTAACAACCACCCCATTGAAACCCAAACTTAATATTACAAAACAGTGTCCTCCGCAGTGAGTGATGTAACTGTTACATATACACAGAAATCTAAAACTGATCTGAAAAATAATTCCTCCACACGTATGCCTTGAATCTAGCCACTTAAGGTGTAATTGTACGCCCAAGATATGTTTTAGGTGAACTTTAGATAATTCGCTTGCCCTAAACGTTAAGCCATCATATTGCGGTTAGTGTACGTTTTTAGGTCAATGTAAGTTACATCACGTTTCTTAGAATTAGGTATAGCCATCGCGGTTTTAGGTATGTTTTAAGGTCAACTTAAGTTACATCTCTTACCTTGAATATAGCCATAGCGGTTTAAGGTATGTTTTACGTCAACTCAAGTTACTACGCTTGCCTTAACATTAAGCCATTGCAGTAAGTGTGCGTTTTTAGGTCAACTGAAGTTACATCACTTCCCAACGCTAAAGGAAAAAAAAAGCAGGGGAACTTTACAAAAGAAGAAAGAAGGTTACAAAACCACATTTCACGCCAGTCGTTCGGAGTTTTTTTGTTGACAATCTTAACTTGATTGGGATATATTTTGCGGTATAAGGTATGTTCTAGGTCAACTTAAGTGACATCGTTTCCAACACACAATCAAGCTTGCTGTCCCAAAACCCCACCGAGCTAGCGATAAACCTTCAGAAGAGCCATCGCCTACCGTGGACCCACCATCTGGAACAGTCTACCACCGGACATACGCACAGCCCCAACTCTGGCTTCCTTCGAGAGACTCTTAAATTAATGGGAACGACCAAATGAACGGACTGGAATCATGTAGCAGTTTCTCTCTGTCATCAGAGTCCTCCCCAGAGGATGGAATAACGGAGGCCCTCCACTATACTCCTAGCCAAGCTCCACTATACTCCGTTTGAAATTTAGTATGTTTCTTCCCTATTTTCTTGGTTAGTTTTGCTAAAATTAATGAAAATTCACAGATTTTTGTGTCAAGTGGCATCACTTTTCCGACCTGCATTGTCTGCAAAAACTTGTGAATGGGGGACGATCAAAACATTTTGCCACTTCACAACAAAGGAATCACAATAATATATCATACTTGTAGTATTTGACACCCTCTGTCGTTGAAAAATAAATCCATTTTCATGAAAGCGCAGCGCGTTGGTTCAGGTTATTTTTGCCAGCCCCTCCACTATACTAAAAAATTCTGGGGAGAACCCTGTGTCATGTATTTTGTATGTATGTAAAAATTGTGTATATAGACTTATAGGACTTTTAAGGACTCTAAACGATGTAACTGTATCTCTGTTATATACTTTGTCTGACCCTTGCCTCTTCCCTCATGACCTCAATGAAAAGCGGCCTGCAGGCCGATTTAAGCTTTCATGAATGTAGTGTTGAACTGACAAACCAAGGGAACGAGATTAGGTTACAAAGCCACACTCTACATCAATCATTCGGTGTTTTCCCTTGACAACCTTAACGTAATTGGGACATCCTTCCCTTTATCTAAGACCCATGCTAGATTAGGTTAGTTCTTCCATCAATCTATCGCTGGCAATAAACTGTTGGTCCTCTCTATTAGCCACAGGCGACAAACCGCCGAGTTTTCTCTAAATCTCTCTCACGGGGACTACCTCGCATCTCTTGCTAACGGAAACAAGTGAGAACAGTCTGCCAGAGCATATGGATGTAGTCTCCAAGCAGACCCTACGGTGCCTTAGAAATAGTATCAAAGCTGGCCAGGGACTTAGTATAGCCCGTTTGACTCCCTTAGCCGGCTATCTCCCTTTGGCCGGCTATTCTCCTTTGCCAGCTTTGATACTATCTCTAAGGCACCGTTGGGTCTGCTTGGAGACTATATGGATGTTGGAAATTCTCTTTCAGTCGAACGAGTACACATTCGGCTTGTTTTGCGCTAGTTCACTTTTATCTGCGGGGCAACGTATATCCGTTGTTATATCAAACTGAGATATTTCAAAAATATTGCATTCTGAAACCACCATCCGTTGACTTGATACCCCTTAAGCCTTTTAAGGCTTAAAATAAAAATACCCTTTCCCCCTAAACAACGGATATAGGTTACCCCCACGGATAAAAGTGAAGAAGCAACAAGAACTTGATGACCTACCACCCATGACCAAATCTCTCTCTTTCTTATAATCTCTGTATGCATGAAGCAAGACGATTTCCACTTTACGTAACATATTGCAATTTATTGCTGCTGGGGCATGGTGAGACGCAAACAAATTTTTCAGGCAGGAGAGTTCAAAACATTACTCAATGTTCGTTGCAGGTATGGAAAATGTATTTTCCAAACAGAGGTTGATGAGTTGCGGAGATCGCGAACATTTTTCCAAAGCAGTTAGAGACTACAGTGCATGGTGCTACCGCGAACTTAAAACCACCGCGAAAAGTCCCTTTTCCCGCTACCGCGAAATTAAATCCCCGCGAAATTAAACGCATTTACAGTAGTTGGAGTCGGAACTTTCACCGGTTCGCTCCCCTCACCTCTGCTTGGAGAACATGGAAAACGACCACCGTTACGAAACTCTTTGCCTAAGGGCTCAATGATATGCTTTCGTGTGTACAGATGCAGATGAAGTCTTATATATATATGCAGCAGTCACTTGTGAATTTTTTCCGTACTATCCATTACTGACCTTCCCATTAAAAGGCAACCTGTGGCCTTGGGTAATCTCCGTTGGCAATTTCCGAATATTGCAATTTCTTGCTGCAGTGTCATGGTGGGGCGTAAAGAATATTTTCAGGCGGGAGAGTTCAAAACGTTACTCAATGTTCGTTGCAGGTATGGAAAACGTATTTTCCAAGAAGAGGTTGCAATTGAGTTGCGGAGATATAGTAGTAGTCGGAATTTTTACCGGCTCGCTCCTCTCACCTCTGCATGGGGAATATGGAAAACGAAAAAATTCTTGTCCTAAGGGCTCAATGATATGCTTTCGTGTGTACAGATGCAGATGAAGACTAAATATAAGTTTTAGAAAAAACGTCTTGTAGTCACTTGGGAATTTTTGTCCGCTTTGTCCATTAAGACCTTCCCATTAAAAGGTAACCTGTGGCCTTGGGTAGCCTCCGTTGTAGTCTTCGAACGGGACCGGCTTTTATTTAAGGGGTGGAGGCAAAGTCACGATGGGGCAAAGTCCTTTCCACGGCAAACTGCCTTCCTCTGCAAAGTCCCTTTCTCCGGCATAAGATAACCTAGTCAACGTTGAAAATCGCGAACCAACCCCCCAACCTCAAACACACCCGTAAATATAAAACCAACGCCGTTCGAACACTGCAGCGAAGGCTAGGCCTTGGGTAGGTGTTTCGTTACCCCTAAATTGGCTTACAGCATGCACACTCCTAAATTGTGCCCACATATAGCGATAATAGAGAAGGACTGAGCCCAAACACGATTATAGCGTTTCCTGTCGACTCAGCCGGGCCACAAATTAAAGAGGATGGTTAGATCAATAAAGTAGGCGTGAAACTGCAAGAGCGGGGATGATCAATGAACTCACGCGTCCTCAAGAAGTGACAAAACATCCTTATTACTCATCTAGTGTTGTAACTGTTGTGTGATTTGGTCTGAATGTTTCGTAACTAGATCTATATATAAGTTGTTTATTTGCAAAATCATGCCCCATGGCTAATTGCACTATACAATCTCAAAGCAATAAACGGTGCATAACACTAGTTTTTAATGAACTATAAGGTACTATTTTAGTATTTTTAGGGTTTGTCTTGTTTGAAGGCAGTGGTTATGAACTGCCCCACGTTCTGGAAAATAAGACTTGTGTGATTTTAATAAAAACGTCGACTTTTGGCGATCTTCTAAATGGTAAAAGCTCCGCGAAATAGTGGCAACAGTTTGGAATAATCTGCTTCTTTCGGTCTCGTAGTGAGGACATTGACTGATTAGATGTATTTCATTTTCCACTGCGTTCATTGGGCAATATTTACACAGTCTCTGACGTTTTTTGATATTTTTTACACACGGGACCGCGAAGTGATTTGAACGCCGGTGAAGGAGGCTAAACTTACTAAAGGTGACCCAATGTCAACAGATACAGGAAACTTTGGCATATCAAAAAGAATAAGAAAGAAATTTTCAAATTTGCGCCCAAACCCCTAACCTCTGAGCACCGAACTACGCTCACTGTGGCAAGTCAGAAACATCGAGCTGCGGCAAGTTCAACTAATTGGCTCAATAAGCAAAACAGGGGTTACGAGGCTGCTCGGGAAATCGCGTGACATCCTGAAAAATAGTGAGATCGCGTGGCGTGATTGACAGCGCTTTGGGCTCAGGCCCAAGAGGTCCCAAGTTCAAAACCTGCCATGTAACTGATGTTGTGACCCTGGGAAAGGCGCTTTATACGACTTTCCTCACTTCACTCAGGTGGAAAATGAGTACTTAGCTATGGATTCCGACTTACTTCTATAAGATTTGTAAATTTTGTTTTTTAATTACAATTTCATTTGATCATTTATAATATAAGTTCTATTCCATTAGTATACTTCACATTATGATTTCAACTTATATTGTTTTTTTTTGTTCACTTTAATTATGTATAATTCAATTATTTCTGCGACTTAGTTCTGCAGGAGGCCCAAGAAAAGCCACATAGGCTTCTGCCCACCCCCGCATGTATTTCAATTATGTATTTGTTTTTAAGCCATGTTGTTATATGTGTTGTTATAAATAAAGAAAGAAATGATGAAGGAACAAAGGATAGGACCGTACCTCGGATAGGACGTTAAATGGAGCTCCTGTGTTTTAGGAGAGCCACGCCTTGATGATGTTAATGAACCCACCACACTCAAAAAGTGGGTGATACCCGGTGTGAGTGGATCCAACCATTACGGCTAATAAATGGGGTAGGGAGTTTGCCGAGCAGCCCTCGTTAGCCACTGCTACGCCTATTGGGTCTTTAGTCCTCACTCTTAAGGTGGTATCTCATTCCACTTGGGGAACCGGTGCGGCACTGCGGGGTTCAAAAGAACGAATACGAAGATAAAGAACGAATTTTCTTATGTTTTGTTGTCTTCTAAGTCATACATTTACATACCATGCAACATCTAAGTCATAAAAAATTCGGGGGGGGGGGTAAATAACACAAGTGTCACAGTGAATGAACCCTGTGGTGCCGCACCGGTGCCCCAAGTGCAATGAGAGTTCACCTTTAGTCAGAAACATTGAGCTTTGGCAATTTCGACTTGCTCAATAGGCATAACAGGGGTTACAAGGCAGTCCCTGAGCAGGCTTGTAATTAGTCTCCAAGCAGACCCTACGATGCCTTAGAGATAGTATCAAAGCTGGCAAGGGACTTAGTATATCCGGTGCCCGTTCGACTCCCTTTGGCCGGCTATACTCCTTTGCCAGCTTTGATACTATCTCTAAGGAATCGTAGGGTCTGCTTGGAGACTTACAAGGCTGCTCAGGAAATTCCACACAAGAAAATACGACCTGTAATGAGTAAATCCGAGTCATCGCAAAGGTTTTTACCAGCTTTATTTCATCAATAAACTTTTGGATTACCCGGTCAGAGTTTCATGTGCTTTGCACTTTTTTTCCAGTTCAACAGTTGTCGGAATACAGCATGACTCTTAAAAATGCTCTACACAAAGTACTTATATAATTACTACAAATATACACAGTGCTTAAATCAAAGAATAGCTTCATCATAACTGGTATCAACTTGACATGGCAAAGGAAACCTTTTAGACTTACTCAATAAAAAGATCTTACTTTAAGTATTACATGATACATTCTTGCACCATCCCATATCTTCTATTACATCGGCAGAATAAAATAAAATAAATTCAAAGCACATTTGTACTTGTAAATAAGGTAGATATAAAGTCGGTGTTAGCTTAGATAGGCAGTTATTTGCCCTTGACGACATTGGCTACAATGGGAGGCAAATACAACCCCAAAACCTAGGGCTGACAACTAGGACAAGTATTGGCTAACCCAGGATGGGTAGGTGCTCACCCAGGACAGAGTAATTAACCCAGGTCAAATACTGGCTATCCCAATACAGATATTGACTAACCCAGGACAGGTAGTAGCTAACCCAGGACAGAGCAACTAACCCAGTTCGAATACTGGCTATCCCAATACAGACATTGACTAACCCTGATCAGACAGTAGCTAACCCAAGGTCAAAGTATGGCTAACCCAAAACAGATATTGGTTCACCCAGGTCAGAAAGTAGCTAAGCCAGGACAGATATCAAATGGCTACCCAGATCAGGCAGTGTCTACATTGTATACATATGGAACAGGTTTGGCTGGACAGATTTTAACCCAGGACAAATATTGGCTAACCCAGGTCAGTTTGCTAACCAAGGACACTCTACTATTGACATGGCATTCTATGGAAGATGAACACAGTGTACAATCATGTATTACCAAAATAAATGTTAATGTGCATGTATTACTACAACTTTTCCTCAGTATTTTGTTTTCCTTTGTATCAAACTGGCAAAAATGATCTCTTACAGCATAATAAGCTAATACCTTCAATCTCCATTGATTTTAACTCTTTCAACAACACAATAATTGCAGAAAACGCTTTGCCTGTACAACTCTTCAAGTATTCCTGTACAAATTTCATTAAATCACGAATTTAAACTACTCCACATATTTTGGCATATGCACCAAGGCCCCTTCCTTCCAAATTAACATAAAATAAACACCAAGGATTCACTTTTTTGTGTGTTCTAGTGGTAATTTTCCTACCCCAGATGAAATGGTATCCCCCAAGCTGATACAAGTGAACATGACAAAATGGACTGTGCCATGCAGTAAGTAGGTAGGTTTTAAGTTTTGCAAAAATTTGGGACACCTATTGCTTGGATTTTAAATAGTCTAAATTCTGTTCAACATTTATGCTTTCTACAAGCAGTTTCTAGAAATGCTTTCCGTACCATTTTTTTCTTCATTTTTCCACATAGCAGAATACCTTGAGATGATGAAACTGTTTTTGTTTTTTCCTTTTTAGTTATGTTGACAATGAGAGCAGAAATATCTTTACTGCAAATCTTGAAACATTTGGGGTGGTTTTGTTTTACTGTTTTCACAACAATCTGTAAACCACATTGGCCTGAGTACCATCAGGATAGTAGTTTGGTCCTATGTTTGCTTCTTCTATCCGTCTTGGGAACTGTATATTGAATGAATGAAGACCTTTATTGTACATACATACCCACTGGGTATATTTTCAAATTGTTTGGTGGTGACATTAATGCGTTAATGAGCCAATTAAGGAGTGGGTGCTAGAGCACTCGTTTGATACAGCAATCAGTAAACCATTTCAAGTTTCTTGGGTAGTAGAATCAAACATAGGAGCAAACTACTACCCAAATAGGACCAATCAGTGTCCAAATTTGTCCAAATTCCAAAGTACCACAAAAAACGTGTTTTCCCTCCTACCAGGAAATAAAACCACCTCAAAAGAAATCAGATTTACATCTATTTCTCTCTATTTCTGTGCCCTGCCAATCAAATAAACTGAATCTAAAGTTGATTTAGTAGAAGTGTACAGGAAGTTGATTGAATGAGTGATTCAATAAACAGCAGATAAATAGAAAGGCTGCATGGTGTTGGGTAGATCTTCTTGCCATGGCGACGCTGGTCTCAAGAACCGTACTTGTCCTGAAGAAAAACGGATACAAAACAGTCAGACATGAACAACACAAACTGGTGTCATACTTAGGCTCGAAATACTTATTTCTGCATACTCTGGCGCAGGTAGCGTTGAAAATTACCTGCACCAGAAAAATTTTACCTGCACCACTCTGAATTTAGGAACCATTGCTATTTTTTTTCTTTCACATGATCATAGCCTGCTCATCACATGATCATCACGTGATCAGAACCTGCTTGTCTCATGATCATCACATGACTATCACATGATCAGAGCCTGTTTCCCACCTGTATGGTATTAACAACACCGTTGACTAGGGTGGCAATTCTGGCCGAATAATGTTACTATCACATGATCATCACAATTAATCACATGATCAGAGCCTGCTTGTCACATGATCATCACATGATCAGATCCTGTTCATCACATGATGATCACATGATCAGAGCCTTCTCATCTCATGATCATCACGCGATCCTAGCCTGTTCCTCACCTGTATGGTATTAACGACACCATTGACTAGAGTGGCAATTCTGGCAGCAGTTGACTTCACCCCCTCCTTGAGTTGGGATCATAATATTACTATCACATGATCATCACATGATCAGAGCCTTCTCATCACATGATCATCACATGACTATCCCATGATCAGAGCCTGTTTGTCTCATGATCAGTCCTCACCTGTATGGTATTAACGACACCGTTGACTAGAGTGGCCATTCTGGCGGCAGTTGACTTCACCCCTCGAGTTGGGATCACAATGTTACTACATGTATCACATGATCAGAGCCTGCCATCACATGATCATCACATGACCAGACCATGTTCCTCACCTGTATGGTATTAACGACACCGTTGACTAGAGTGGCCATTCTGGCGGCGGTGGATTTCACCCCCTCCTTGAGTTGGGACAGGTCTGGGCCGGCCATGTCTGCGGCGCTCCGTGACGACTGTCGTGGCCTGTCCTCACCAAACAGGTCTGCGCTGGAGATGGACTGATTCCCGCTGAACCGGTCCAATCGCTGCTGAACCTCAAACTGAAATGAGGAAAAGCATGAATCACTACAGGCCAGTAGAAACAGTCTCCTGGCTCCCGGGATTTGATTCCAAACCCGACAGCTTACTAACCCAACCCCAACACCGCGACGCTATGTTTGACTGTAGACTATAAACTCTTCTCTACTTTGCTCTTGTTATTTTCTTCAGCCGGTAAGCGCCTACCCATATAAATTGTTCATTGTCTAATCGGTCCAAGATCTGGTCCACTAATTCTTTTCAGGTTTTTTCTTTTGTACCGGTCAGACAAGAAAAAACGGTTTTGTACCAGTACAGCCCTAAGTCAATTGCTCTATCACATTACAAATAATCGGCACTTTTTGACAACAAAGAGACAAGAGCCTACCTCTGGTTTCTCCCTCCCGAAGAACTGGTCTGAAGAGATGCTCTTGGCATTGGCAAACTTGGTCTGTGCCGCGTCAGTCTCGGAGTAGGACATTCCGACTGGCTCCTTCCTTCGGCTGGTCCTGGGAGGAAAATTTTTAAAATCAGAATAAGTAATCAATTCACAGGATACATCAATGAAGCTTAGACATCCAGGTGACAAGATATGTCAAATAGCGGTTACTGAAGCAACTGGATATGATTTAGGAAATGGTCAGACAAAAACAATATTCAGATCCCAAATGGTTCAACTGTGTATTTCTTTGCAATATACATAATGCAAAATGCTTCAGCATTTGATATCCAATATAATAGGCACTTGTGAGGCCCACTTTCCACAGAAGCAAATTAAAAAGGCACAATAAGCATGCAATATCTCTGTTCCTTTACAATGCATGTACATGTCTATCTGTGTATTGCTCAGCTCAATGTGCAAATCTTGGTGTGCACACCCCTACAGCCTGTCTTGTACACACCTCCCTCCACCACTACATGCAGTGCATTACTTAAGCCCTTGTCACACAGTATTTGTGGATTGCCAGAACGTTGCCTGGCTGACAGAGGGTCACTCAGATTTTTTTTCTGAGAATCTACCACATACAATGTATGTAGACATTGACTGTTCCCTAAAAATTGCGCAAGAGAACACCAGGTCACCATGTATTACTTCCAGAAACATCATTAAGACCTGGCAAACTCGTCAGCTGATCAATTTTGCACTGTGTGACAGGGGCTTTATACCCAGCACCTCTGCGTTTTTGCAGGCTTTTTTGTGTATGGAGTGGTACCTTTCATCCAGTTCGGATTGCCACTCTTCTTGTGTCATGTCTTCTCTAGAATAGGTGGGTGATTGGTAGATGTAAGTCTTACAACTTGTATGTAGTTGTAGAACAGGGCTGTCTCAAGGTGAAAATTATTTTCTGCCCCACTGTTTTGGCAGCACACATGATCATTTTTGTTTGTAAATCTGACATTATTTCGTTACACCAGTCATGAAGCTCAGATTTTTTGAGGATCAATTGTTTTCTGTTCCAACCAGCAATTTATTAGCCCCAAAATGGACGGAGGGGTCCTAGAGACAGCTCTGGTGTAGTATCTTATTTCTAAGAGTACTAGATTTACTCTACATGTGTTTTGTGTACGGTTTTGCATTACTCTCTAGCTGTAAGTGCAAGTCTAATTTTTTTTTCACAATCACATGGTTATCACATAATTTTTACAGTTATCACAATGATTTTCACATTGTTGGTATTACATGGTTATTACATGATTTTCAATTATCACATGATTTTTACATGGTTATCGATATCAATGGGAACTTTCAAAAGGTCTAAGGTCATAATTAGGCTTTTCTGTCAAGTTGAATCATTAACTTTATGCAGTCCTTCATAGAAAGAACCAAGGAAAAAAAATTCTAAGCTGTTTGTATCTAATGGTTTATCATAAGACAATAAGACTTAAGACATCATGAATGGAAAAATTATACCAACCTTTCCCTGGATGGGGCAAAGTCATCTTCCCTCTTCCTGTCTATCTTCTCCCACTTCAAATCACCCAGTCCGTCATCGCCATAGTTACCTCTGTCCCGGCCGCGGTCTCGGAACGGGTTGTCATTATATCTGTGGTGTTGAAGAAACTCTGGTGAGATACCATTCTAGTCGTTCTGGCCACTTTGTCAAAAACGTACTTGTCTAAGTAAGAAATAGCTGCTAAGCTAGACAGGGAAATTTCGAAAAAGCCATCATAACCCCTTCTCTACCCCTTTTTGGCGCTGTTTATGTTTAATGATGCTTTTCTTACATACAAATGAATGAAATAAGACTCTTTGAATGAAAATTGCACACTATGAAAGAAAGAAAGATTTTATTGTTACTCACTTAGGGGGTCCGGAAGTGTAGCTGGATGCAAAGTCGTCGAAACTGTCAAAGTCGTCACGATCACGTTCCTTTCGTGAGGACGACACGGGCGTGACCTGGTCAATCACCTTCATCTCTTGGACCGAGTGGGACACGCCACTGGAGGAAATCACATGATCATCACATGATCAGGGCATGAGCATCACATGGTCAGGGCATGAGCATCACATGGTCAGGGCATGTATGAGCATAATGCCATCACATTACATTCTGTTCTTTTCAGAGCCTGACTCACAGCCACTATATATACCTTGAGGAGGATTTGCTAAACCAGCCTGAGGTTTCTACTTTTGTGGGTGTGGCCAATAACCAGCGGTCAGCCAATCAGAGAACTGTCTAAATGATTTCTTTAGGTAAAACTGATTATCTGATTGGGTAACAGCTGGATAGAGTTCACAATCACAAAAAAGTTCCTTTATTTACTTCAGAGCAATTTGTTACAAACAATCACTGCATGGCTAATATTTGGGACAATTACACCAAAAAGCAGTTCCTCAAACAACTGGATATGATTATGGAAATGGTCAGACATTTCGTCAGTGACACTGAATTTGGGACAATTGTTTTTGGAACTGCAAACTGTTTCTACTCTACAAAATACTAAGGAATGACATAATCATCACAAGTTTTATATCATAATCTAATCAGGCACTCACCTCCTGGTCCCAGCTATCCCCATCCCTAGTCTCCGGCCTTCAGGTATAAGATGGCATATCTACACTAACACCTAGAGTAGACCCTCAATTTCAACAGACAACCTGCACTAGAAATAAGTGTGGTTTATCCATCACCTATCACAAAGAAGAAGAAGAAGAGTGCTCACCTCCTGGTCCCAGCCATCCCCATCCCTAGTCTCTCGGCCTTCAGGGATAAGGTGGCATACCAGGTATCTACACCAACACTTACAGTAGACCCCCAATTTCAACAGACAACCTTCTGTACCAGCAATACTAATAAGTGTGGCAGATCCATCAACTGACACAAGGAAGAAGAAGAAGAGGGCTCACCTCCTAGTCCCAGCTATCCCCATCCCTAGTCTCTCGGCCTGCTTTGCCTTGCGGGGGTCCGATGCCTTCAGCTTTTCCTCCTGCTGTTTCATGTTCTTACTCATGTTCATGTCTTGGTAGGCTAGGCGCATGGACTGGACCCTAATGTCATAGAAGAAGCAGAAATAGTGTTAAAGTTAGAATATTAGACACCAAGCAAGATTCAGAACTTAAACAGTGTCTCCTTCTGCTGTTTCATGTTCTTACTCATGTTCATGTCAGGGTTCTAGCTAGTGCATTTTAGCGTAGTGGGCCACTACGCTAAAATTTTTGACCACTACGCTAAAATAAGGGCCACTACGCTAATTTTTAACTAGTGTAGTGGTGCTTTGCTATCATTTGCTTGTTCAACAATGTCTAATCAATGTCTGAACAATGAAAAATGATGATATGCCACTCACAACTGACCCCAAAATCCTTCAAATTACATGTGATGTTAACAGAGTGCCAACTTTTAACTCTACATTTTCAAAATGACCCCCTTCCACACCAATCTCCTGATTGGTCGCTTCACTACCATGCCATTCCCACTACGCTAAAATAAAATCCTGGCTAGAACCCTGCATGTCTTGGTAGGCCAGGCGCATGGACTGGACCCTAAAATCACAGGAGAAGCAGTTAGATAAACTCTACCTTTCAGAAATCGTCTTTAAATACAACACAGGGTATTTGGTATCACCCGAGGTATGGCCTGACCGCGGGTAGCATCGCTAGAGTTCCAACCTACAGGAGGTCATGTCAGGCCAACTCGAGGAAACTTAACTTTATTGCAAAGAAGAGCATAAGACGCGACATCAATGCACATGGCTTCAACAACTTATTTCGTTGAATCAAACAAAAGTTAAACAGCTGTTTCAATTTTCAACAGCAGCGCACGCAAGCAGGTTACAATCATTTGAATTGAAGTATGGAGCCCTGGGTCATACTGTAAAATATAGACTGTTTGAAACACCGATATTGGGATTTTATAGATATGGTTTATCCCACAATAGAAAATATCAAAGATTTGATACTTACATGGGGGTCTCTTTGCTCTCTTCTTTCTTGACCTGAGCATCCATCTCAGCTTTGAGCTTGTCCTGCTCCAAGGCTTGTTTCTCGATCGACTTGAAGTCCTTCTTGACTTTCTGTGCACCCAGTCCTCCCTTCTTAGCTCCCAACTGGATAAAAACAACATCATCTTTGTTATCTATGAAAAGTACACAACACAACTAGTACTATGCTTTTTTAAAGAGTAACCAACTGTCCATATCATAACATCAAAAAGAATCCAGCTGGTCCACTGGTGCACTACTCTTCCATAGACCATTCATTATTGATTCATTATGCTATTTATTGATTCCAATTGATTTTGCATTGTGCCAAGTCTCGCAGTCTTTAAGGTAGCAGAACACAGTATTAGTGGGCGAACCCCGGGGTGTATGACGCGGGTACATAAAATAGTACGGATAAACTTGTTGAAGGAGAGGTAAAAAGCCTTATTTGAGGGGCAGCCAGATATAACCTGTGCTACGTGGTCACGGAAGGTGTCGACTCTGAGACTGCATGGTTTGGATTGTGAAAGTTTTCTATTTTGTGTATAAATGCGCCCCATTACGCAACTGCCTTTCTAGCGTGAGCCGGCTGCAGTTCTGTGATCTCCGCAGAGGGGCATTTCAAAGAGGGCGTGAGAAGACGATACGCCGACAGTATTTTTTTGTTTTTTAATATATTGTGGCTTGTACCTTCAACTCAAACATATCCAATTTTGGTATTCCAAAAGTGCTCCCTACTATATTTTTCATTGCGTCGAAGCTAGTCACCTTGAGGCCCTTAACTATAGAAATCCCCATAGGCCGAAAACTGTGTTCTGCTACCTTCAATGTGTATTGTACACAACATCAGCAGGGTGCTGCCTTAATCATAAAAGATTTTACATACCCCAGATTTTGTTTTCTTGGCACTGGCTGGTTTCCTGGTGCCTATAGTGGGCTTGTGACTTTCTGAAGAGGGGAGAAAATAAAGGACTTAGTAAAGTATTTTCAAAACTAAATCATTGTAAAACATTTCTTTTGCAAAGCCATTCAGATGCTTGACAGAGCAAAGCTCATGAGGAGATTTGCAGCTCTATAGTGCACATTTTCTCATCAAGGGTAGTTAGAGCTACATGCAAGCAAGAATGATAGCATGGAAAAAGCACAAACTTAGTGTCTGAAAAAGAGAAAAACTGATCAGCAAATACTTCAAACCACTGGAACAAGAAAAATTTTAATCAGGCTTGCAATTGTTGGCACAAACCAATGCGAATAACGTTCTGAAAGAAACAGATTTGGCAAGCCAATAAAACAGTGGTTTATTTCAGCTCTCCAAATGCACTAGTACTGGGTTGTCCCTTAAAAGTACAGGGACAGTACATTTTTAATAGCAGGGATGGAGAGCAGTGTTAGTAAAGTATGATGCTGAAACTGCAAAACGAAATGTGAAAGGTGGATAGAAGCTAGAACAACAGTATCAATAGGCCAACATGAACACAAAAACAGATGCATACTGAGCAAAAAGTGTATACAATACTACAAACATTCTTTGGCTACATCCAGAACAGGTGGAGAAAAAATAAACAAAATAATCAGTTCCACCAGCAAGCAATACTTAAACATCTACAAACCACCCGACCCCCTCCAATGAAACCATTGCTTTGAAATATGATCACAAAGGAATCAAAACACGTTCTATCTCAACATCTGTGGTCCCATCTGATATATACTTGAGAGAAGCAAAAACAGTTTCTTTCCATAATTTGCATCAAACTGCATATAGACAGTTCCTTTTCGGTTTAAGTCTTTTGAAACTTTCTGCTTCTCCAACTCAAAGTTTAAGAGTTGAGATATGTAAAGGATTTTTAGACATCAAGGTAATCAAATACAGAATACACAGTCACTGACAAAAGATAGCGCTGAATCGTTTGACCATGTACAAAATGTATCCAGTTTCTTGCACATAAAAGCAAAGACGGGAACAATAGGGGGGAGGGTAGGTAGGGGGGTTTGCAGACATGCACTATTCAGGGTTCTAGCCAGGATTCTATTTTAGCGTAGGGGTAATGGTAAGGTAGCCAACAACCAATTAGACGGATGGTGTGGAAGGGGGGTCTTGGCCCTTCCACGGTGAGATTTTGAAAATGTAGAGTAAAAGTTTAAAACGTTGGCATGATAAGGGTACCAGTGAGGGGACTTACTGTAACTCTGTTGACATCACATGCAATTTGAAGGACTTTTGGTCAGTTTGGAGGGGCATATCATCATTTTTCATACATTATACTTGATTAGACATTTCAACAAGTAAATGATAGCAAAGTACAACTACGCTAGTTGAAAATTAGCGCAGTGGTCCTCATTTAAGCATGGTGGTTGCAAATTATAGCGTAGTGGCCCGTTACGCTAAAATGCACTAGCAAGAACCCTGCTATTCACACGGCTCACGGTGCGACCTGAGGCTAGCCTGTGTCCTGACAGCAGGGCTGCCTCTGGAGTTGGTGTCAGAGCTGCTAGAGGGCGCACATAAATGGTAACAGTGAGTGGAGGACTGAACCAAAAGCACAAACCTGCTGCAAAGCAATTCAGACTTGTAAGCAGGGCTGTATCCAGCTTTTAATTTTTTTTCTGTCCCACATATTGTAAAGGATGTTGTTGCTTTTTGTTGTTAATCTGTCATTTAAGCTTCGAAAATACATTTTAATCAATTTCGTGTCATATTTTTGGACAGACAGGATAAATTTTTTCTATTCCAACATGCAAATTTCCATTCCAGGTTGGAGGAATAGGTCTCAAAGACAACCCTGTAGGATGCAGGGCTGTATCCAGCTTTTAATTTGAATTTTCCTGTCCCACTCTTTGCTAGGGAAGATGTGGAGTTTCTCTATAGCATGCCTTGGAAGGCAATAACCATGAATAAATGTGTGGAGCATTGCAAAGGAAAGGGACATATGATTGGAATTTGGAAGCCTGTTAATTTTCAACACTAAATCAGTTACTTATGAAATATACTTTCTGTTGTGAAGTCAAGATTATTGGACGAATGAGGTGAACTTTCTCATCCCAAGAAGCAAATTTCTAGTGTCCCGGCATGTCCTGGAGACAGCCCTGTCTGCATGTAAGACGACAGTAATTCACAGACACAAATGTGCAAAAAGAAGCAAATCTTCACACTGACACAGTTTCTATCAGTCTGTAAAAAAATACATTGTATTCCTTTAAAACATAACACAGCTGTTTGTAACTAACCTGCAGTCAGCTTGGCTGCTGTAGGGGACATGCTCAGGGCTGCATGGACATCTGGTGCCCGTCCGTCCGCATCTTCTGCTTGTCCAAGAAAGACTATGGTTAGTGTGTTAATATACTAATTTCAAGTGTTGTAACAAATGATTGCTGAAGTTACATTTCTTGGCACAGTGAAAGATTATGCGCTCATCACAAAATGAATCGTCTTTCATTATGTTACTGCAGTTGTTTCATCCATGAACTCAAAAACAACGCGAACCCTCGACTTAACTTGGGTGCCATCCTCTGCAGTAACCATTGGCTCAATCTTTTTGCCGACAAACATGGCTCCAAGACCATGTTTAGCCAGGGAAAAGATTTAGCCAGTGGTTACTACAGAGGATGGTAGCCAGCAGGGTTGTTATAAATCCACTAGCCCGATTGTCCTGGGCAAATGAAAGTAGTTCAGGCAAGTGAATTTTCTATGTACTTGCCTGATAGGACAAGTGAATTTTAGAAAACTTGTCCATCCCTGCCCAGGCTAACCATGAAAACATTTGGACAAGTGAGCAGTCATTACCTGATTCTTCTGCCTTCTTCCCATTGGTTGGCATCTGTATCGGAGTGGACAGGGCCGACCCAACCAGACTGGGGGCGGCGGGCGAGACGGGCGCCACTTTTGTCCCGTTCACGTGCTCGTCAAAAAAGTCGACCTCCTTGTGTTCAGGCGAGGTGGGCTCGTGCATGTGCCCGTGTGTGTCAATGTGGAGCTGTGGGGGACAGTTTGGTCAGACAAACAATGATTATTTTATGTCGATGTAGGTTAGACAAAACACATCCAGGTAATAAGATACACCAAAAAGTAGTAACTCAAGCAACTGGATATGGTTTTGGAAATGGTCAGACATTTCGGATAGAATCCACTATCCTTCGTCAGTGACATTGAAACGTCTGACCGTTTCCAAAACCATATCCAGTTGCTTGAGTAACTACTTTTTGGTGAATGATTATTGTACGTAATTATTGTCATTTCAATAAACATTTTGTGATAAAATGTAGTTTAGATGGGAAAGAGGTTGATCCTTGTGTTCAGGCGAAGTGCCCTGTGTCAATGTGGAGCTGTGGGGGACAGTTTGGTTGATCAATACGTAAATATTATAATTTCTACTCCTCTCGCCAATCTACCGAGTGACTGTCCAGTAGGTTCATGCTGGTTAAGTCACACGCCTTTATTCTTCCTGACACAAGATTTCTTTGGTCTACCATGGCCTGACTGCAATTTATCAGAATTAGGATTGTGCCAGTATTACAAGTATATCTATAAAATTTCTTACGACAAAAAAAAATCAAGGTATCACAACTTACATAATGTAGGTGTTGAGTCATTTCAACTTGAGAAGGATCAGAGTACTGATCGAAAGCTTGTTGGTAAGCACTTTATTTTGTGCATGGATATCTTAAAACTGTAACATAAGGTATCACACCTGTGTTCCATATTTCCTCATGGCGGCAGAAGCCAAGCCGTGTAACTTGTCCTTGTACAAGGTCGCGGCACGACTGTTGTACTTCATCTTGGCGTCGTTAGTCGTGCAGCCGTGTTGGCGAAAAAACTGCTCCTGTAAGTGTAAACATGATGTAAGAACGGTGAGGAAAGAACACTGTTACAGTAGATCTTTATTCTCGTACAGATACAAAAAACTTTGGAAACAAGAAAGACTTGCTAGAGTCTTAGAGAAACAAGAATAAGAGGAAGTACTGTAAATAGAACAAATAAAGATGTAATGTTCGCAATGGTTTTATTTTCACAGTGACTGCTTCACTGCAAACTTAAAACCGCCACCAAAATTTTTGGTCTATAGTCTACTGGCCTTCCCCCTTGTCTAAGCACTACTGTACATCAGTATTGTCATGTATGTATTAGAGCACTATGTACCTAGCTTTTCAAACTGGCTGTCCTAAATAATGGCATCATCATTATCATTGGTTGGCATCGGTATTACAATCATGTGACTTAGTTGTATTGTTTTATATACAAACTTAAAACTGCTGCATACACTCCATTTTCCCACTACTGCAGATTTTAATCCCTGCAAACTTAAAGCCTTTTAGTTTACACTTATACATATAGCCGGCTGTACTTACAGCATGGGCATTCCCGCCCGCCTGCATACAGCGCAGCTGGTGCCATGTCCAGTTTGTGTCCAGCTGAGTGGACCTGTGTGGGAGATAACACTGTCAATTACAAATGTAGTGATACAAGTATATACTTAACTAGCAGAACTTAAGTCTTAAAATTCATGATTGCAATGAAATGGACAATACTTTGGCAAGTAGACTCAAATTACTGCTGATGTAAAGTAGTCTTTACTTGTCGTTTGGCAATTGTTTGACAAAAGTCCAAGGAGGTAGTGTAATCCATATTACTTCAAAGTATTAGCAGTTACATTTTACAAGCTATCACATGTTATGATTATTGGTTGTACTTTTATTAAGTTGATTTTTAAAACAAACAAAAAGTGAAAATGAAAATGTTTAGTTTCAAACTTTTTGACAAAGACATTTGCCATATGAATCACTGTTGGAAGGGTGTGGTCTGACTGATGAAGTGTTACAGTCAGCATTTGACCTTTGCAGAAAGACTACATGTACATTGTTTCTCCTCTACATAAACATGAATTTTCTTTTTCTTAGACTAATAGTTTTGGGCATACAGTTCATATGTGAGAACTGTGCAGTCATTAATTGAAGTAAATTGAACTTAATTTGTTTCTTATGTTCTTGAAAAAAGCCCCATCCACTCCAGGAAACCACACCATTCTGTTAGACATTCTGTCAATACTAGACTTATGCCTGTGTCAATGGGAAAAATTATCTAAGCAGCCACCACAATGTGGTCATATTCTGTGGCCCGGGGTCCTTATGTACAGGTGGTGACTTGTATGTTTGACAGTCATGCTGTGTATTTAGCATGACTTTTGTACCATCAAATTGGACAACAAATCCTGAACACTCTTTGTATAATTGGATTACAAGATGACGTCAAATGACTAACAACACAACCAGACTATGTTAACCCACCTGACAAAGGACAGATGCACACCCAGCGAGCGGTGAGTCGCTGAGCAGTCAATGCACAGGAAGACCCCATAGGTCACGGAACTCCATGTCGGGTTATTGGCTTGACAATCAAAACATATCTGGACAACAACAAAAAATACACAGCCATGTGGATTACCTCTTAATAAAGTTCACATATACATGTAGAATGGACATGTACATTCATGATGTATCATTATATGAAATACTATTATTACTATTATTTATCTATTTAGATAGGACTTCTCTTCACATTTGCACAAAAGAGCAACAACTTCAGAAGTCAGCATATACCCTACCTATGATTCTATTAAACAAAGATTGTAAAGATATGAACTGGCATTTGTGGTTGTATTGTCCTGAAATGGACTTCGAACTTCGAAATGGACTGACTACAAAAACATATGTTTGTAAATAGTACTTTGAAACTGATTTTAAACACTAGAACTTTTAAAGCAAAACAGAACAATATAACTAATACTAATAGTTTGTGAGATAATTCAAATGAGATCAAGAAAGAAGCTATACATATGTACGAGCGCTTGAATGGATGGATAATGTAGACAGCCATTCATATTGTATAAGGTGCGAAATTTCGCAACTCGAACTAGACCTCATTATAATAATAAAGTCCATTGTACGCTCTTTGGCTTCTGTGACTTCAACGACAGCTATTTTTGGCTTGTTTCGACCAATATCATGTGTTCTACCTTTTGAGTAAATTCAGGGAAATCTTCAGACAAAAGAACAGGACTAGGATAAAAGATTTACCTAAACTACGTCACGAATTTTGTCTATCAAACCCGGACCATACCGGCTTTTTTCTCATCCCTCGACCAGGTATCTGTGAAAAATGGCGTATATACGCCATTGCTCTGCGACTGACCAAATAACAAGCACGTTGTTTGTATCCCCAAGTCTTCCTCAAATTTACGGACGGTAGAGTCAAACAAATCTTACCTTATTTGTCGGGATAGACCGAAGTTTCTTGAAGATTGCGGCGATGTCTTGCTTGGTAGGGTCGGCCATCTTGGAACTATGCTACGTCACCAAATTTACAGGAAGTGACCAGACGGTCAAAGTTTTCCACCCCTTCGACAAAAGAAGTCAACACTGTAGGTAACTCGTAACGCAATTATACGATTAAACTGCCTTACGGTAACATTTTCGCTGGTTTTACCGCGTTTTTCAGTATTTTTGGGCTGTCTTCTTGAGGTCAATGACCTGATATTACGTACGGTGTGCGCTCATTGGCTACTTTTTGCCGCAAATGAAATACAGGAAATGGATAGATTTTACGACAGTGATAACTTGCGGCTCAGATTTTGCGATGGAATTTCTTCAGTAGTTGCGTCACTTCCGTAAACAAAGTAGCGTCCCCACAAAAGACGCTGCAACACTAGTAGGCTCAAAGGTCGGGGTTTTGTTTTCCTTCCAGATCATTCTAGCACCTTCGCCGTGTTTTTCCCTCCCACGTTCGAAACGGTTAGGTGTATTTGTGCCTCAGCAACCGTCTTGACAAGAGGTGAGCGTCGTTTTTTTCTCAATTTCTTGTCGTTTTGTGATGTTTTTAAGTGCCCGCAGCTGAACAGCTGATCTGTAAGCGTACCCCCACTGGTGGGGAAATTCCTGGGCGTAGAAATGTTTTGATCGGTCCAAAAATAACATCAGGGTTCGCCTTTCTGGTAGCATGACGTTCTATTTTGGACAGGGAATCCTTTCATTCAGTTGCCAAGGCGGATTTAAAGACAAGATATGCAGAACGACAGATTTATTTTGAGGTTTTTGAAGCTGACAGACGCTTTTAATTACATAACCAGACTACAACATATAATTACCGACACTGGTAATTTTCCACCCCTTGTCACTTCAAGAAATTGCAGTCAGTGTGTCCATCTGTATTATTGTTTGAAACCGAGTTCCTTGTCATATCTATTTATGGCTTTAATGATTGATAATAATTTCCTGTTTTCCTTGACATTTTTGTAGTCCAGCTGTTCTATGTAATCTGAATCCACTTATGGAAAATAGGCGGAACTAACTGATTGATTGATTAGTGTTTACACAGATTAACTAATTAGTAATGCCTTATCATTGGGCCAACCTCTTTTGTTTTTCCAATTATGAAGAAACCTATGCAATATAATTTATAATAAAGCTGATAGGCAGAGAGAGAGGTGAATAGGCAGATGGGTATAGGGTAACCCTTAACTGAGTCACTTGTGCAAATATTGTGTGTGACTCATCTATTCAGTATTAGAAGGTGATTCCATCTTTTTAACATTGGCTATTCAGGTAATGTTGAACAGAAATGCTACATAAAAAAGGTACAGCAGTGCTTCCAAAAATGACAAAGCTTGACAAAACTGATACGTGATAGAATTTTTTCCAAGGTTTGGCTTAAATGACTAGTATTTATGTTGATAGGTGATAGCTATATCCTATCTAGTTGTAGAATGAATGGTCTCTTGATGATTTAGTATCTAGTTCAAGGTTTTATTTTTATTACAACTCAAAAGCTCAATCCCGATGTGTCAGGCAAAGAAAAAAATGTTTACTTGAATGATTTGGAGTTGAATTCAATTCTCTACAGCTTTACAAAGCCACTGGTTATGAAAAATACTATTTCTGTACTCCTACAGTCCCAGTAACTCTGCTGCGTCACATTGTTTTGGTCACGTCCGCTCCCGTCATTACGTCACCTTGACTTCAGCAGGGAAAATCAATGAGGTAATGGAGCCTGTTTCCTCTGCATGCTGCGCACATGGCACAGACGGCCAGTAGCCTGTGTTTACACAATCTCTTGCTGGCTGGGGTTAATGACCCCCTCCCTGAGCCTGACTAAAATCGCGCTCCTAGGGCGGCGGCAATACTATAGGGCTGGCCGCCAGGAGCGCGATTATAGTCAGGCTAAGACGGCCAGCTGTGTTGATAAACATTGGCAGGTGAAGGTCCTTTCAGAAGGGATCATCTCATCATTATGCCAAAAAGCTCAGTTAGGCCTAGGAAAAAAAATGTTGTGTTTCCTGTTTCAGTCCTGAAAAAATTAGGGTCGGTAGGTAGGTATTATCTTTTTTTTTGTGTTTTTTTTAGGCTGGCCAAAACTCTAGTGATACATATCACAATACTGTTGAACAAAGTAAACTGAAATGCATGATGACACTTGTCTTTCAATGTCAAACTTTAATTTTGTGCATGATAGATACGTTTATCCTTCATTAGATGGGACAAGCAGTGTCTCTACTTGAATAGGAAGCAGGCTAAATAAAAATTCTATCTGGAAGCTATGTGACTCCACTGCCCAACCCAAAAAAAAGTCTAGGGTTGGCAGGTTTTTTTAGGGTAGGTAGGGAAACAGGAAACACAACATTTTTTTCCTAGGCCTTACTCAAGCAACTGGATATGATTTTGGAAACTGTATGATTTTCCAAAGTAATATCCAGTAGCTTATAATGAGTAACTGCTTTTGAGCATATCTTATTACCTGGATGTGTAACCTTCATCGAGGTATCACTTTGTGATACTAGAAAGATATTTTTGTTCTTGGGCAGCCAGCATTAAATTCTTCTCTGTTTGTCATTCGCTTTGATGGAGACAGTCCTACAAAGAAATTTACAATATGTCATTGTTTACAAATTTTCATCATTTTGTTTAAATTTTGACTTTCTTATATCTTAATTTTGACTTTCTTATATCTTAATTCACACATTTTTGTCTGTGTTGCTATCAAGGTTGAGGAAATTATCTTCAAGTTTCATAAAAAGAAAAATTCTGTCAAATGATGGAATGACAGGTGCTGGCTTGAGCCCTGTTGGGTGAAACTTTATCAATTTGAATCACAGACTGTGTAATAACTACAGTGAAGTTATTACAGTTTTATGACCCAATGTTATGATGTATGAGTGTCACTGAAACTGGAACTGCTCTGCCAATAGGTCAGGTATGTCCCTGTTTGAGGTCAGGGCCAATGGCATTCACAGATACGTGCCGTGCACTCAAATACTGTTGATTGTATTGGCAAGATTTGATTTTGAAGTCCTCCTTGTCAGGTTTATTCTAGTTATAATTGCTGTTATAATAAATCATACTTTAAGTGATTGTACAGTAATTGTTTCTGGGGAATGCTGAATTTGTTGATGAGTTTGATTTTTCCTACTGCAGCTATTTTAATGGGAATTAGAGAGGTATATGAATGGGGTAGAAAATTTAGTTTTCCCTTCCATAAATTCAAAACCACACTTACTGTCCTTACCAATCTAACATCTTGTCTATTTGACTTTTATCAGTCTTTACTTGGAAAGCTGTGATAAAATCTGTCTGTTTGAAGCAATTTGTTATCATCAAGATTTTAAATGAAACCAGCCATTCCCTTTTGATACGACTTAATCAGATTTGCTGACAAGCATTTACACTTTGATAGATTTCTTAACCATGTTCCCTTATCAAATGGATTGCAAAAAGAGAAATCAAACATTGTCAACAAAAATGAGTCCATCTTTTTTCACCATGGATACTTGAGTATTTCTAAAGCCCTCTAGTCTTCACTATTATTGTTCAGCACTGTACTGTTGTATAGAAACTACAGCAGCAGTGATCTCTATATTTAGCTCTCACCATGGCAACAGTGGGGTGTGCGGTGTACTTAACATTACTGTGTCGTCAGGTCCGTTATCATCAGTTCATCGCTGCCAGGGTTGTTTAACCTCTACATTAGCTCTAGCAAAAATCAATACACTCAAGGTTGTCTGACCTAGCTTTCAGCCCAGTGTTGGTGCCTGTTGGGAGAACATAAAAATTCTACTTAGCACTTACTGTCAAGAAAATGTGAAGGCAAATTTAGTAGGCTGTTCATTTATTTTCTTTCTGAATCTTTTTCTTTTTGACAGGGTCGTCTCCAGGACATGTCCCTTTGTACCAGGATGAAAATTTTACCCCATCTTTCAAAATATCTTTAAACGACACGAAACTGGTGATAGAAGTATTTTTTAACTTACTGGTAAAAAGAAGAATGAGAGGTTTAACAATGAAGGGTTCGCAGACAATGTCAATGAGGATGTAGAAATTATAGCTGGAGACAGTCTATTAACCTAATCAGGGTTCTCAGAATGTTTTAGTATAGTGGAGGGGCTGGCAAAGATAACCCGAAGCGACGCGCTGTTTCATGAAAATGGGTTCATTTTGCAATGACAGAGGGTGTCAAATACTACAAGTATAATATATTATAGCGATTCCTTTGCTGTGAAGTGGCTAAACGACTATTGTTTTGATCATCGCCCATTCACAAGTTTTTGCAGACAATGCCGACTGGAAAAGTGACGCCACTTGGCACAAAAACTATGAATTTTCATGAATTTTAGCAAAACTAACCAGGAAAATAGGGAAGAAACACATTGAATTTCAAAAGTAGTATAGTGGTGCTGGGCTAGGAGTATAATGGAGGGCCGCCGTTATTCCATCCTCTGGGGAGGACTCTGTAATTTATCTAGTCTATCGAGTCTTAGCCAGGCTCTCTTTGGGGCAGCATGAAGCTCTCTGCCGCTGGGGAAGTTGTTTATTTTGCATTCAATAGAAACTAGCAAACTGCAGGGCACAGCAAACTAGAACAACTCAATATAATAGTAATCTTTTGTTTTTTCAGAGGTGGTTTTGACTCGCCCACATCTTAAGTGTTCATCAAGGTAACCAATCACAGATTCCATGATGCCCAACAACAACCAATCGGATGAGAGCAAGAACTCATCCAAGGATGTGGACATGCCGCCTATTGGAGATGGTCAGAATTGAACTTACTGCTTTTTTCTGGAAGTCTATTTACAGCATTGGAAATATACAAAAGTATATGTTGATGTGAATCTAGCTATAGTATAGTACATGTTTAATACAAGTTTATAAAGTGTAGCAACCTATAGGCTGATTTGAGCTTCTCATGAGTAGATAAAGGTTCAAATACAAACAAAAAAGTAAAGCTCTAGCCAACAAGCTTTTGATTGGTCCTCTGGTCCTTCTCAAGTTGGAATGACCCAACGTCTACATTTTGTATGTCACATGATGATGATGATGTCACATGACCTGCATGGTTAATTATTAAAGGATCAGAGGATTGATCGAAAGCTTGTTGGTAAGAGTTTTACTTTGTATACAGAAGAAGCACATACAATCTCCACAACACGCCAAAAAGCAGTTCCTCAAGGAACTGGATATGATTTTGCTTGAGTAACTACTTCTTGGTGTATCTTATTACCTGGATGTCTAACCTTCATCGACAAATCTCTACAACAGTATTGTTGTTAATTAATAATTTACAGGCCCTGAGTCCCCAGAGTCTAGTGAAAGTGACGAGCTGGCGTCTTCATCCGAGGGAGAACTGTTTGGGAAGCGTCGCCGCATGGGCATCCCTGTCAGCAGCCCCTTCAAAACTCCCCCGGGAAGCCCCTTCAAGATGCCCATGACCATCCCTTCTCGTAAGTCGATCTTATTTCGAGTTGGAAGTTTTGAAGATAAAGGTAACTGAGGAAGCCCAATAGCATTCTTTAAGCCGTAGGGGCAGTAGATTTTTATCCTCTGTGTCCAGGCCTCCAGGGCATGGTATTGGACCAACTCTTTCCTTCCACCACATTTTATAACACAATACATCCCCAACGTCAGGTACCCGTTTTTACACCTGGAGGAAAACTGCGTCCAAAGAACACAACAAAAAGACAAGAATGTTGCTTCTGCTAGACCAGCCACTTAGCCATTTATAATCAATGAATAAGGAGTCTAATGTTTTACAAGGATGAAACTGATCTAACTCTGTGAGAAAATAGACACCCAAGTATTGCTGACAATTGTCAAATCTTATTCATATGTATACAGTCATCTGTAAATTTCTGTATTTCCACTCAATTCTCATGTGCAATGCATCTTTTAATCACATGATGATAATCACATGACAATCACCTGTTCCCCAGCCTCCCCTCCCCAGTGGATCTCCCTGGAGGAACTGATGACTGTGTCCAACGGGGTGACTAACATGGCGCTGGCTCATGAGATCGCTGTTGACAATGACTTCCGACTACAGAAGTACATGCCACCTGAGAACAGGTAACAGTAATAGATTTGAACATCTGATAAAAATCGTCCCATCTTGAAACCTCTCAGTAGCAAACTGTGAAATAGATGCTTATTGAAACTGTCCTTGGTGCTGAATGATGAAGAGTTCTAGGTTCAATACTTATTGTAAAGGCAAGACTAGTGATCAGTGATCAGTGCCATCTTTGATGCAGGTCTCTTAGATATTATGGATTCTTTCCTTGGTGCTGAATGACAAAGGGTTGTAGCTTCACTTCTTTTTGAAAGGCTAGGAAAGGACTTAAGTCTTTAAAATAGTATAGAAAGACAGTGCACATCAGTGTATTTGTAACTTTTTCTTTAACTGTGCAGTGTTTACAAATAATTTTTCAGTTTTAAATCATTATGTTGATTTTTTTCTTAGCGTTGAGAAGCAAGTGAAGGAGACGGTGCACAGGGCATTCTGGGATGCCTTGCGAGACGAGCTAGCAGAAGAACCGCAAACTTTTCAGCACGCCATCAACTTGTTGGGAGAGGTGAAGGAGGTCAGTGCCTTCTTTCTCATCTTTGCAACTGTTATATTACCTGAGGATTACCAATAGCTTGCCTTTTGTGCAGTGCTGCTTTCCTTATTACTTCAAATACTGTTATCCTAGGCCATAGAGGCATGTTCGGGCATGACGCACCCGCCATGACACATGAGTCAGGGGTAGGAGGAACCCCTTGCATCCTTGGTCGGAAGTCCTCCTAGGAGATGGAAAACTCCAAACAACAAACCTGCATCTGCTAGGGCCGTCTTACACGTTGCAAACAGTTGCCCCTGTAGGACTAGTGCGCCAGTGGACGAGAGGGTGGAGAAGGACGTGCACACCCCTCCTTCACCATAAAAACCCAAGTGCAGGCCAGGCAGACGGGTCGCCTTAAACCCGTCTGCCTACCATTGTGTTCCGAGACAGACGGATGCCAAAAAACTGTTATCCTAGAGCAGAGCTCTAGCCAGCTCGAATTTTTTTTCCGTCAGCCAATTCCAATCGTCTTGAAAACCGCGAAAATTGATTTTCCCTATGACCCAACAAAGTAGTAGATGTTGCCATTGAGACCTTGAAAAACCGGTTTTAATGAGTATGCAAAAGGGCGCCGACACACATTGTCAACAATCATATCATTGGCAATTGAAAGCAAACAGTGTGTGGCTTTTACTGCCGTGGACGGCGTCCCCAAGCTGCTTGTAGCTTCCACCAAGGATTTTTGTCCGTCAAGGTTGACGGATTGGTTTTAAAATTTTTCCATCAGACGCAGCAAATTTCCGTCAATTGGCGGAAAAACGGAAGCTGGCTAGAGCCCTGTCCTAGAGTCACATTTCCAAAGTGGGGCCTGACTGTCGGAATGTCAGAAATAAATGCTTGTATTCAGGAGTATACGCAAATTATGGCCATGACCAATTTTCCTTAACTCTTAATGTCTTAAAGGTAATTTTAGTTTCTGTAGACTGTCTGACCAGGTACCAGTTTGGAAATGGAATCCTAGCATAATGTGCAGTGATCATGTGATGATCACATGCTAACCATGCCCTGTTCACATGACCTACAGATGCACATGTCCATCCTGCTTCCCTTGTTACATGCAGTGATCATGTGATGATCACATACTTAAACCATGCCTTGTTCACATGACCGACAGATGCACATGTCCATCCCGCTGCCCCATGTTACATGCAGTGATCATGTGATGATCACATGCTAACTATGCCTTGTTCACATGACCGACAGATGTTCGTGTCCCTTCTGCTGCCCCATGTTACATGCAGTGATCATGTGATGGTCACATGCTAACCATGCCTTGTTCACATGACCGACAGATGCTCGTGTCCCTCCTGCTGCCCCATGTTACATGCAGTGATCATGTGATGATCACATGCTAACCATGCCTTGTTCACATGACCGACAGATGCTTGTGTCCCTCCTGCTGCCCCAACATTCCCGGCTGCGTGCCCAGATCAACGAAGTCCTTGACCTTGACCTGATTGCACAAGAGGCGGAGCACGGCGCCTTAGATGTGAATCGCTGCGCCCGGTTCGTGATCGACACCATGGGTCGGCTTTGTGCCCCGGTCCGTGACAAGGACATCGAAACTTTACGTGAAGTTGATGGAGCAGTCAACATGTTTAAGTAAGAAACATTTTGTGTTTGAAGTATTGCCTAAAAGCAGTTACTGAAGCAGCTAGATGTGATTTTGGAAGTGGTCAGACATTTGAGATAGCATCCACTATCTTTCGATCTTATCACTCTTTCCAGTGGCACTGATGAAAGATAGTGGATGTTATCTAAATGTCTGACCGTTTCCAAAATCATATCCAGTTGCTTTTCAATGAGTAACTGCTTTTAGGCATATCTTATTACATGTACCTGGAACAAAAATCACTCTCAAATGTTAGTGATCAAATAGTTGTGATGATGAAATTTTAGCGGTTGAATAGACTGCTAAAATCTAAAATGGCTGAAATTGAATCAATGTTAACAAAATTTATCAAGAATTGTAATAATTATTAGTAATTGGTGTCTAGCATATTCACGTGTTTTGTTTGTTTTTCTAGGGAGATTTTCCGTGTTCTGGAGCTGATGAAAATGGACATGGCCAACTTTACCATCCAGTCGATGCGCCCGACCATCCAGCAGCACAGCGTGGAGTACGAGCGCAAAAAGTTTCAGGAGTTCATCGACAAACAGCCGAGTACGTTGAGCCTAATGTTTAGTTTAGTTTTAGTCTTTCCTGCTCTAGATGGTGTATATGGTGCGTAGCCTGATTAAATCTTGCTTATAGCAGCCTGGCCAACATCTGAGGGTCCAGTTACAGCCCTAGACAGCAGAGTTTGTGTTACAGGGCTGTCTCCAAGACCTGTCCCTCCCTCCCAGGATGGGACTTTGCTTGTAATTTTATGGGATAGAAAAAAATTCATCCTGTCTGTCCAAAACTCTGTACTTCATGACATGAAATTGCTGAAAATATATTTTTGTAAGTTTAATAAAATGACAGATTTAACTGACAACATGGGCTCCCAAACAATAAGCGGGACAGAAAAAATGAAGAGCTTCAGACAGCCCTGATATGGTGGCACCCATCTCTGTTTCAATAGCCCTTGGGCCACACAACTTTAAATTTGTATAATCACTATGGCAGGGGGCTAGTACACTGGTAGTGGTGTGTGTTCAACTCCAATATGAGTGCTAAGCAGAGAAAGTCTTTGAATCAATAGAACTCATGACCCAGTGCATGACTTAAAGCTTAATGTTTCCCCCTTTTTCCTTTTCAGATGGTAGTTGTTTGTGTTAAACTCCCAGATACTGATTGTTAAGCAGAAAAGCAGTGTGTACAATTCAATTTAAAGTCTTTGACTTGGTCTAGATCAAACTCATGACCTACTAAATGACTAAGGTTAATGTATCTCCCTTTTCTTTTGCTGTTCAGATGCCCTTGAAGTCACCAAGACATGGCTGTACCAGGCTGCCGAGGAGGCAAAGGCTTCACATCTCCCCTCAGGACCAGCTGAAGGGGCAGCAGCAGCAGCAAAGGTCACCCCCATGGATGTGTTGGGACATGCCTACATCATGCTGCTCAAGTGGGAAGAGAGCAAACCATTTCCTGAGGTCAGGGGTGTTTTCTTAAACAAATGTTTCATGTATCTATTCATTTATTTGTATAACGGAGAATGTCAGGTACTTAGCTACAGTCAGCTACTCAGTGGCAGTTAATAGCTGGTGCTGCTCTGCATGCTTGCACTGATCACATGATTTCTCTACCCCTAACAGACAGTTCTGATGGACCAGGAAAGACTCGCAGAGATCGGAATGAAGTGCCGACAGATCACCCTCATTGCTTCCATCCTGCTCATGACATGTCATAATCATGTCTTAACCATACATTGATCACATGGTGGTCATGTGTTGATCATGCATTGATCACATGATTCCTCTACCCCTTACAGACAGTTCTGATGGACCAGGGGCGACTAGCGGAGATAGGAGTGAAGTGCAGACAGATCACCCTCATCGCTTCCATCCTGCTCACGACATGTCATAATCAAGTCTTAACCATACATTGATCACATGGTGGTCATGTGTTGATCATGCACTGATCACATGATATCTTGACACCCTACAGACTGTTCTAATGGACCAGGGGCGACTGGCAGAGATAGGAGTGAAATGCCGACAGATCACCCTCATCGCTTCCATCCTGCTCATCACGCACAACGTCGTCGGGGCTGCCCTAGCTGGACTGCAGGAGTTCGGCGAGAAGCTGAAAGGCACCCTGGGAGTTCTGCTAGGGGATATGCAGGAAAGGTCGGTTTCTAGGTGGAGATTTGGTTATCTCTGAAGATACATTTTCACTGGTGCTTGGATGTTGACTTTTGAATATACTAAAAAGCATGATGTAGTCTGCCTGCCTACCTCAGCTTAGGCCCTGTGAAGGGCATTAGATTCTTGATCTGGTCTTCCCAATTTATTGGGGGGACTTTCCTGGGTTCTGCAAACTCCTTGTCTTCATCTCTTTGTATATCAATTCATAGGGTAATATAAAACCTGCTCTTCGACCAGCCTTCCTCAGTGTCACTAACAAAACACCCTTGGATGCTGTCTGAAACGTCTGACCGTTTCCCAAATCACACTCAGTTGCTTTTTTTGCGTTTGCAAACTCCTGGTGGAATACTTTGTTCACCAATGTTTGAGGTGGTCTCCTTATGACATGATCAAACGATCTTAGCCTTCTTGTCTGAGAAAGACAAAATTAATGAGTAACAAGAATAGTCCTAGTACTTTTCACTCTGTTGACTGATAGTTTCTCAATTTTGTTTGTTGCAGTTCCTTTAATGTTGAGGAGGCACTCAAGAACATCTCGGAGCAGGTGTGTAAGGAGGTGGATGAGTGTCTTGAGACTCATGGATTTCCTCGACTGGACGAGAAGAGACTGGACATCCTGAAGGTCCAGGTGAAGGGTGCGGCCAACCCTGACAACACCATCCACAACCTCATCAGTAAGTATGCCAGTCATGTGATTTGCATGTGATGGTCACGTGATGCGCATGTGATGGTCACGTGATGCGCATGTGATGGTCACGTGATGTGCATGTGATGGTCACATGATGTGCATGTGATGGTCACATGATGTGCATGTGATGGTCACATGATGGGTATGTGATGGTCACGTGATGTGCATATGATGGTCACATGGTGTGCATGTGATGGTCACATGGTGTGCATGTGATGGTCACATGATGTACATGAGCCAATTATATATGGGTTGTAGAAATCCTAGTCAGTCCACTGCTGATTGTCACTATCAAAGGAATAGATAGGAATTCAGATAGGAATTCTGGTTCTAGCTTGGGCCACTCTTCAATTCACTGTCATTTCTGGTTTGTGTGGCTTGTTGTTGAGCATCACTGGATGTCTTTCTATATGTTTGTCTAGTCCTGCTTAAATGCATCTTAAAGTATACATTTGATGCTGACACCACTTCCTCTTGCAAGTTGCTCCCTGGGCCCCCAGTAATAATTTTGTCATTGAGGTAAAGTACTGTCATGTCACTTCTTGAGTTTCTTTTTCTAAAGTTTTTCTATTTACTCCATGTAGCATCCCGAGTCTATGGATTCATCCAGTCCGTGATCACAGCGCCAAATCCCGCCACTCAGGCCAAGGTGCCGGGCGGACTAACCGCGGTGAAGATAGAGCTTTTCGAAGCCACAGCGCGAGTCCTGCGAATCGTCCAACACAACAACGCCGTGTTCGGTCCGTACTACGCTGACATCATCAGCGAGCTCCTCCCAGCAGCCAATGAGCTGTCAGATTAGTCACTGTCTGTGCATGAGTGTATCATGTGATGTTCATGTGATCGTCATATGATATTCACATGATCTGGTTGACCAATCATATTCAGCTAGTGGCAATGACATCATCAGCGGGCTCTTCCCAGCAGCCAATGGGCTGTCAGATTAGTCACTGTCTGTGCATGAGTGAATCATTGATATTCATGTGATCATCATATGATATTCACATGATCTGGCTGACCAATCGTATTTCAGCTAGTGGCAATGATGTGGTTGTCTACTTTTAGATGCGGTGGTATACCATAGTCTACTTCTAGATACATCTATATGTATATAAGACATAAGGTGTCCAGTCAGCTTAATGAATGCAGGAATGTATGTCTTGCATAAGATAGAGGGGAAACAGCATTCTTCAAGCATACTTAAACTCCTCCTAAATGTATTTAAGGGCACCGTTGCTTTTATTACAAGTTATGACAAATGTTTGGTAGAGAGCACATTTTCTAGACTGGAATCCGGAAGGAAAAGCATGGATATTTTCTCTATCAGAAAGATATATCATTGGTTTGCAATGGTAGGAAAGTCATGGTATGATACATGTATGTCGACGGAGATCTATATTGTCTTTAAACCATTAAATATTTATGGATGATGATGCCAATTCTACTGCGGCATTTGAAGAAGTACCTGTGAGAGTAGACCACTAAAATTGATCACCAGAAGGTTGCAAAATTAAAAAAGTTTCCAAGAGAATTGACCATATTTTTTCCTGAGAATCTAATAAACCCCATCACATTGAATTCAGGCTTCGTTCCTGCAAAAATCGGCCGATCACTGGTTGACAGAAAACCTAGCACATGCTTTGTGACAGGGCCTTAGACAAGTGGAAACATGTTTGGCAAAGCAAAAACTTAGCAACCCCCTTGGATGTGCTGTTGTCTGGTAATGTTTTAATGGTGAGGATGTGCAACAACTGTCTAGGTCTGTGCTTCATTCGTAGCTTTGGGATAATGACAGCTCAGAGACGGTATTCGACCAGTTTCCACTTTATTTGTCCTTCTCAAGAATGACAGAGATCGGAACACTCCTGTCTAGGTCTGTGCTTGTTTGTATCGGACTAGCTACATTTGTACCTCAGAGTTTCCAGAAAATCGTTGATGTCCCCATACTAATGGGTCATATGTGTTAAAGCTTGGTCTTTGCCTTGTTTGGATTGTGTAATGATGTGGAGAGTAGAGAACAAAATGTATTTTCGATACTACAGTTACTACGGTATTTGAGACTGGACAAAAAGACTGATAAAGAAGCAATAGCTGAAATGCACACTAAGACGGAATGCCATATTCACAGGCATTTTACGCACCGCAACCTACTGAGACTGCCTTCTGCCATGAAGCTTGTGTTTGATACAGGGATAGGTAACTATGAGAAGGTTAAAGACACTGGAAGATGGACAAAAAGAAAGATATTGTTATTGTTAGCATGAAAGTTCATCTATGTTGGTAAATGACATTGTGGAAAAGACTAAACTTTACTTACCCAACATCACGTTTAATTGGGACTTACCCAAATTTTCGTCATCAAAACGTCACGTCCGGAAGCTACAGCAGACGGGTCCATTCCGTGAACAAGGCTGACGGAGTCGGCTGAAAATGTGGGGTAAGTCCCAATTAAACGTGATGTTGGTTAAGTAAAGTTTAGTCTTTTCCAAATATTGTTATTGTGGCCGACTACTCTCTCTTCGCAGCCAGGGGCTGAATTGCAAGGAGCGTACATTTGTATGTGGCTAAATCGCATGGGTCTGTAATGGCAGCCTGTTCACAGCACCTAGTGACGTCAATATACAGTAATTGCCCAAATTGTGGCTGTTGGTCCGTAAGGCCATACCAATTTAATTTCTTGGTTCTCGGATTTCCCGAGCCATTTTTTTCCGATTTGGAAAAAAAAATAGAATTAGTCCCAAGAATAACATTATAGGTTTTGCTATCGCAGACCTGTAAAAAAACCCATTCCAGGGGTACATACTGCTGATAAACCAATAATAAAATATCCTTTCATTCAGAACAGTGGTATCAAATCAAAGGCAGAGATTCATTGGATAAATCATGCCATGAAAAGCTGCAAACTTGACTACTAACATTTTTTTTTGTGTGTGTGTTATATAAGCCTCATATGTTTATCTCAGACTTTTTGCAAATTTTTATTTTTTTCGACATTTCTGAAAAAATCCGAGAACCAAGAAATTAAATTGGTGTGGCCTAAGGATATGAACCACTCACAGCGGGAAGGACCCCTACTCTTTTCGATAAGCGTGGTGGGTACTTTAAAGTGATCCTCAATCACTGGACGTCCATTTGGCGTCCTATACGAGGGACATCTTAACTGTAGCCAGTTACTCATTTCCACTTGAGTGAAATAAGGATTTGTCTGATAGCAGGTACAACTACATGTACAATGAAATGATGTTGCCTAGAGACTTAATAGCATAATTCTTTTGTACAAGTTTAAGATTTAAGTTATTCGACTTTTTAATAGCTTTAACTGATTAGCAACTTCTGTCACTAACGTACTGTATTCGCAACTGTTATTGAAGTGGACCAGCATTTTTTTTACTGAGTTTGTATTTTACATAAATGACTTGGTGGATTATGAATCCATCATGACTTTGTTGCAAATAGTGAGAAAAGTTAAGTATTGTATTTTGCATTGAAAAAAAACAAACTTTTGATTTAGTAAAGCATATTTTTCATACTGTTGCAGCTTGGGTGTTTGAAAGTCGTTGGTGTATGCTGGTATACTAAGAAAGACATTGCCAGTATGTGCGTTGTAAGGCTAAGAAACATTGTCAATGTTTATGCTTGTAAATACGTTTTATGTGAAGTTTCACTTGTTTTGTGTTCCATATGGTGCTCATTGTGAACCTTTAAGATTTTCTTTTAAAAGCCCAAACGTAAGGTTGAAAAAGTGTTTATCTTGTGTCAGATATAACTGAAATACTTAAAAAAAGCATGTCATCTGTATACAATAGTTATAGGTTTCAAAGGTGTTTTTGGTGTATGTTAGAAGCTAAACATTCAATGTACCACATGTGCATATAGATGATATAGTCTAAGATATCACATTGTAATTATGTAAGGTTGAGATTATGATACAACCATCAAGTGGTGGTAGGGTGAAAATAAAGTGGAAGTATACAAGATAAAATGTTTGTCTGTGATTCTTGTCTTTAAGTGCTGATTAATAGGAAATAGGACTCAAATACGACTTAAATAGCCCTGTATGGCATAATCTGGACCATAATTCAGGTTTGCAGAGTGTAGTTAACACAACAAGACAAAGGTTTGTAGAAGAAATGTATTTGCTACTATTTGGTCCAAATTGAAAAATGCATAATCTTTCTCCATAACAGAACAATATTAAGGAATGTTTCATAACATGATGGTAGTTATGCCAAGCTGTTTTACTGAATTGTTAGAGGTACAAATAGGCCATCTTAAATGCTTTGTGAAAAGCTGTATAAAAAAAGGTACACATGTATTGTAGGGTTACCTTTGCGTAAATATGTATGTACATTAAACAGCAGTTCTGTTTCTTTTGGCCAGAAGCGCCAGCTGTTTTTGGAGTTTACAAAACGAAATACAGGGCTGTCACCAGCTTTACATTTATTTCTGTCCCACTAATTGTTTGGGAGCCAATACATTGTTGATTTTCATGGTTGATTTTCATCCGTTATTAATAAATTTTCAACAGTTCCTTGTTATGAAGCTCAGATTATTGGGACAGATGGGGTGAACTGTTTTTCGTGCCAACAAATAAATGTTTGTACAGGGACAAAGGGCAGGTCCTGGAGATGGCCCAGTTTTGTAATAAGCTTTGCCTTAGCACCCAAAATACACAACATATAATCAAACATCAAATTTCTCTGAACAGATGTTCTGTCCATATTCATCGTACTGTTGCCTAGTAACCAGCATCTTGTCAAAGCCAGCTGTGTTGCTAAGGGCGACGCCCGCCTCCCAGGCATACGTGATTGGATGGTCGGGCTGGTGAACTTTGACCTCCAGCTGCTGTGGCACCAGTGCTCTCAGGTCTGAGAATCTGTTGAAAGTACGAAATAATCATCTTCATCTTAGTAAAACATGCCAAATTGTAAGACCTTTCTTAACTTTTTTGACACAAAGCAAAATCAAATATTTCTCCTGTGTTTAACATACTAGAAAAGAGAAGTACTACAGCACTTTGGTAGGTACAACTGCAAACTGTTTCCATGATTTTTTTCCTAACACATTTAAATAGATGATATCTATCATTATTATCAATCTTCTTTGAACCCTTTTTTCTTAGTACCTTGGCCTCGTAATACAAACCATATCCATTCTTGGTACATTCCTCCCAAAGTATTCAAGCCTACTGTTTTTCCTTAAATTTGTTTACTAAGATTCTACATGTAACTATAGATTATCATGTAGATATATTAATATTAAAACTTACACTCTTTCCTTGAACCCAGACAATAGTGCATTTCCTCCTGTCAGTATGATGTTCATGTACATATGGGGGTGCATTTCTGTGGAAAAGGGAAAATGCCTATAAGTTATCATTCAAGTCATAAATAGCAAAATAACTGAACTACCTGGGTAGCCAATTTAGTATTGAAAACAGTCTTACATTGATACATTACATGATGTAAGATTTGGGGTCAGTTGTGGTGGGGAAGGCAGAACAATAACAAAAAAACAGGGTGTACTATAGCAATCATTTCATTGTTGAATCTATACACCCCCGTTAAACTCCAGCTCCGGCCCGCACGGTCCAGCTCCAGCCCGCACGGTCCAGCTCCTGCCCGCACTGATTCCAGCTCCGGCCCGCACGGTCCAGCTCCGGCCCGCACGGTCCAGCTCCTGCCCGCACTGATTCCAGCTCCGGCCCGCACGGTCCAGCTCCGGTCCGCACGTCCCAGCTCCGGCCCGCACGGTCCAGCTCCGGCCCCGCACGGTCCCTTTTTCACTAAAGAATTGGCCAAAAAAGTTTAAAAGTTGCCCGTTTTAAGAAAATTCCGGGACGACATGCAAAACTTTTTAGCGCATTCGTTGGTTAACATGTTTGCCCATCCTCTGACCGAATATGACGGCCCAAGACCCGCTGGTTTTTGAGATTACCCCATACCTCCCGTCGCGCTACCATAAGTCAGGCGCACCTAGGCGTAGAACGCCATGGTCAAGGAAAGTTTCCACTTTACGCACAGAAGGAACGCACGATCTTGATAAATACAGATAACATTAATAACATGATTGTCCATTTTCACAACTTCAAACGGTGGTCCATGACCCAGTTCCTCTTGTGACACCCATCATGCCCCTGACTGACTTCTATGTGGCTAACAAAAATGCCTATGATAGAGACTATTACTTGCATGTGGCTAACATAATGCCCATTCTAGAGACTTACTCTCATGTATGGCTAACAAATTGCCCATTCTCGAGACTACTTACTTATTAATGGCTAACAAAATGCCCATGCTAGAGACTACTTACTTGTATATGGCTAACAAAATGCCCATTCCAGGGACTTACTCATATATGGTTAACAAAATGCCCATGATAGAGACTATTTACGTAATTACTTGTATGTGGCTACTACAAAATGTCTATGCTAACAACAATATATAAATATCAGGATGATGCATATAACCTCATATCTATAGATGCTTACAAATTAACATGCCTGATATACATGTATACAATGGAAAGAGTTGTTGTACTTTTATGGTGAGCACATGAGCAACAAATGAGATGTATTGGTCATGCCCAAAAGTTTGTTTATTCTGAAGAAAGTTGTGTAACAGGGGTTTTTTAGTTTTGGTTATGCCAATTGCTGTTTACAGATTGTTGTTAAACATATTGAATAGATGTGGGACTAGATAAATGCTTGTCATGCAATCAAGCCTATCATGTATATACAGCTTAGCCTGAACATAACAGAAAATGAATGAAAGTGTTAGCAGGGACAAATTAATGTATTTTCAAATGCACATTGCTCCTGCAGTTGTAAACAAAATCATCATGATATTAATGTTATCTGTATTTATCAAAGATCGTGCGTTCCTTCTGTGCGTAAAGCGGAAACTTTCCTTGGCCATGGCGTTCTACGCCTAGGCGCGCCTGACTTATGGTAGCGCGACGGGAGGTATGGGGTAATCTCAAAAACCAGCGGGTCTTGGGCCGTCATATTCGGTCAGAGGATGGGCAAACATGTTAACCAACGAATGCGCTAAAAAGTTTTGCATGTCGTCCCGGAATTTTCTTAAAACGGGCAACTTTTAAACTTTTTTGGCCAATTTTTTAGTGAAAAAGGGACCGTGCGGGGCCGGAGCTGGACCGTGCGGGCCGGAGCTGGGACGTGCGGACCGGAGCTGGACCGTGCGGGCCGGAGCTGGAATCAGTGCGGGCAGGAGCTGGACCGTACGGGCCGGAGCTGGACCGTGCGGGCCGGAGCTGGAGTTTAACGGGGGTGCTATAGTACTGTAATAATGCAGAAACTTTCGCGGTGGTTTTATGTTCACGGTTTTTGCAGCAGACAGTTTTCACCAAAAACTTAAGAGACACAGTGCATGGTGCTACCGCGCACTTAAAACCACCGCAAATAGTCCTTTCTTTCCGCCACCGCAAAATTAAATCCCTGCGAACTTAAAAGCATTTACAGTAATCCACCGTTGGCTAAACAGATACCAAGTGCGTAAAATTGCTGCCCTGTCCGCCAATCAGAACAATTGTTGCTCGCACCTTCCGGGCAGGCTTCCACAGCATGCACAATGGCTTCTGGGATACCCATTTCCTGGATGCCGATGTCAGAGGGGTGGAAGAGCACTTCTGGAACAGCGAACCTCTCGTTGGCCATTCTGATGATCTGCTCACCTCCCTTGTATTTTCCAGCATAATTCATCTCTTCTAAAGGCTGCAAATTGGAAAGGAAATGAAGATTTTAACAGCTGATAATTTAGGCAAACCATACTTTCACTAATACATACATGTGCATGAATGTGGCCACCTTTTGTCAGTATTGACCATGGTAAAATCCTAATTGATATCAGCCCTACATCTTTGGCAATAGCTAAACTGAGAACAACAGTCTCTGCTAGGGCTGGGTATCGGTACAGTGTACCGGTACAAAACCGGTTTTTCTTCTTGGACCGGTCCGAAAAAACCGGACCTGAAAAAAATCCGTGGACCGGATGTTGGACCGATTCGAAAATTCACGTCAGTAAGAGACTATCGCTACTGGCGATCTTCGGTCCAAGACCAAGACTAATAATATATTACGACCAAACAGAGCTGCTACATGCAGCTGTAAATAATATCTCGAAGTTAAAACGGTTAAAGGATGTATCAATAGACGGAGATGTCAGTTAAGGTACTTAGTTTTGAGTAAGTGTCAACAGTGGCTAGCCTACAAATTTAATAAGTGGCTAGTGATGCGACACATGTATATACTTGCACTGGCGTAAATTTACACTTGCCTAACTTGGGAACAAAAATGACAACCAAGTAAACCGCAAATCAAGTTACCTATATATTTGTCGCTCCGTTGTGCCCATATATATATATATACTTAGCTTATTTCCTTGAGCTTGAATAGCCGAAATCCACCATACAACGACAACAACACCTGGCGATCGCCGCGCAGCAAAACAAACGAGATCATTTTGATTCAGGCAAAAGAACCAGTATTTAAAAACATATCCGTTTCCTTCCTGCATATTAGTTGTTTGAGTATAGATAGCTATCATTCCCATCTACAGTTAAACACTCATAGAGACCTGTGTTTGAATCTGTCTCTCCAAAATTTCATATGCATGACATAGTACTGCTGTTCTACTGTAATCAGGTCCAGGTTCAGGTCCGGACCTGGACCTGATCCTCTGGACCTGAACCGGACCTGGACCGGACCTGGACCTGAAATTTCTGTACCGGTACCCAGCCCTAGTCTCTGCCACATCGGACATATATGCAAGCTGGCTCTGGTCAGTTGCAAAGTTCTGGTTCTGCTTTTCTTTTGCCATTTGCATCAGTCTGGCTAGTGAGATACCCCCTAAGAAAAGACCAACACTCCCCTATGTGTCATGCCCAACGAAGGGTTTTGCCTGTTAAGGAATAGATGTAGAGGTGGACAAATTTGTAGTCGGAGAATTACCTACCTTCACATAACCTCTCTTGATTTGTGAAAAGTCTGGTAAAACATAGTCTCTCAGGACAGTGTTGTCTTTCCCTCTGAGTCTGCAAAAATTAAAATGCAGCTTTAAATTTCAGATCCAATAAGATAAAGTCATTAAAGTCTCTCTTTAATTTAAACAATATTTAAACAATCTACCATAAATTTGAAACGTTTTGACCAAAAGTTTGTACTTTGATGCAAAACGGTAACATTCACTTTTCTGGAGAATCTCAATGTTTATCTAAGTCCCTGAGGGTCTGGGGAGGGCATCCACCTTCCATGGTGTATTGTTTTACGGAATTGTTAGTTAAAATGGTGCATTCTTAAGTATCCTGAGGGGCAAAATTACTGTCAGAGAGGTCACAGTCTTCAAGTGCTAGCTGCTTCCCTGGTCAATCAGAGTTTCATGCTTGTCAGAGGACCTGCTCCCCAGTGTAAGGGTGTCTAGTGCGTCCAATTTCTTAGTATCTTTAGAACAGCGCGTCCAAATGACGCCTGAACGCAAGCCTGGCTAAAAGCCTGCATGACTTACTTGGCAGTCTCCATGTCCCTGTAGAACTGTGAGGAGACGTAGCAAACGTCCTCCTTGACCTGGTTCATCACGTACGTCTCGTCCAGAACGTGCAGCTGTCGGTACGAGATGATCTCCTTCAGGTGATTGGTCAGCATCTTTCCTCCAACATTCAATCTGAAAAAATTGTAAAAGACATAAAACCTCAGTAAAATATTTGTAAATTTCTGATTATATTATGGAATTCTTTCACTGTCAGACAAGACACAGAGTGTTTTAATTGTTAATTCCTGGGAATATTTGAGTGGACCGAGTACACTGAGTGTTAGTCAGTGTATGATTCTCAGGAATCTCTGTGGAACGAGTACACACTGTTTGAGTTCATAGAGTCTGATTTTAGTATGACAAAGTACATGTAATACTGATTTCAACAAAAAGTCGATGGCCTATCGTCCATGGTCATATCTATACAGTAACACTCATGAATGTAACTAAAAGCTATATATGGTGAAAAATATGGTTGCAAGTGAACAGTTTTAGAATATTGTTATTAACTGTTAATCTGCCTACTTATTCCATTTCCATAGTCTCTATCAGCCCTTTGGCTAGTTGAACAGCCCAACCAATAAACAAATAAACAGAAAGGTATGAAAAAAATAAACAGGTTGACACAATGAACGAACCTTCTTATGCCATCCTTCATCTTCTTGCCCCTACAGTAGGGTGTGATGTGTGTGAAGGAGTACCCAGTGTCCACCACTACACAACACAGCGGCTTCTTCTGCTGAGCACTGCTGTACCTGTGGGCACTCCAGGTGGAGCCTGAAGGAAAGGGGGACATGTGATTATCACATGATCATCACATGATCATCACATGACCATCACATGACCACATGGACCAAAATTATGTTAGGTGTGACAGGTGATTCAGATTTCATACTCTGAGTAATATAACCAACTGCTGCCGCACTCCGTGCCTGCAAACTGGTGTGTTACGCTGAAGGGTGCTTATCACAGGTATACAGATACAGATACAGAAGCTGATGTGTTAAACAAAAAGGCAGTTATACCGCTTGTACAGATACAGATACAGATTCAAAAGCTAGTGTGTTATGCCAAAGGGCAGTTATATCATCTATACATTCAAACACAGATGTTGCTAGCCTGCCATGTCATAGTTTGGAAAAATAATAATCGACTCACCGTTTGCCCTCTGTAGTGCCTTAAACTGATATTCTTCAAAGAAGATTTCATTCATGGACTCTTGGATGGAGGTGAAGTTGAAGAAGGGTTCTGTTACCATGGCAACAGTGTCCGCAAAGTTTACCTGTAAGAAAGATTGGGAAGATGTGATTTTCAGCTAATCCATTATACATTCCAATTAAGAGTTTAGTTATTTACAGTACATTACACTGACTTTTGAAGGAGACAATTTGAGCAAAAATGCTGTATAGCTCACTACAACTCACATTCAGGACATCTTTACTGAAGATGTGGTCCCACACTTGTCTCTGGACATCCCAGTTCACCAGGTAACCCTGGAAAAAGTGAAAACAAGTGCAAAAAATGACATGACTTCTGTGCACAACACAGTGGAATACTTGTTGAATAGTTAATGTCAAAGATGTGTTGGAAATTGGAAAACCAAACTAAATTCAAAACATGCCACATGCACTGATTCTGAAAGGTTGGAAATCAAGGTTACAAGATACATGTACACAAGATATCAGTTACTGAAGGCTATTAACTGGACACAGTTGGAAACAGTCAGATAGTCAACACTGCCCTTCTAGACTAGAGTAAGTGCAGTCTACAATTCTTGCTCAGTTTCTGACAAAAGGTCTAGTACATCTGACCATTTCCAAAATCTATCCAGTTGCATGAGTCACCCCGACCAATCGAATGGGGACATCCCTCGCGAATGTGCACACTCCTCTAGAAAAGAGGACACTCCTCGACTTTCAAGGGGACGCTCCTCTGGGCAAGGGGATGTTCCTCCCTCAATTAGGGGACGCTCCTCCGGAAATGGTATGTTTACCGGGCATAGGGGACGTCCCTCCAACACCCCCGCCGGCCCGTGGAATCGGCCGAAAACCCGACAAATCTCTTTCTAGTTCATCTAAATCACAACATCCAAAACTTTAACCCCGTCAGTGCTCTCGACAAACATGACACCTCGCCAGGTAATGATAGTTTTTGATTAAAAATTGAGGCATGTTGGAAATAAAGCTGACCGCCGGCAGAACATCACTTCTCTTCAGTGTTTTAATGGCAGCGTATCGCACGCCCGACAAGCACAACATCGAGTTTTAGCCTAAATATCCGCGTGCTTGTCGAGTTTTAAGGCCTCCCTCCCTAACACACGTACATGGGAGAAGTTTCTAACACGATGTCAGACCAAGGACGTTATATCAGACGTAGTTATTCGGGATTTTTTGTACAACGCGGCTACATGGCCCGATACCGATCCGTGTGCTTGTCGAGACAGGCTTCCCTCCCCAGCACACGTACGGGCGCCCGGTTCTCTGTCACGGTAAACCGTAGTTATCGGGCGTTTCCAGTACACTGCGGCCGTTTTACAGGCCATAACAGAACACTACGTCTGACATAGTTTCAGAAACTTCTCCCATGTACGTGTGTTAGGGAGGGAGAGGCTTAAAACTCGACAAGCACGCGGATATTTAGGCTAAAACTCGATGTTGTGCTTGCCGGGCGTGCGATACGCCGCCATTTTAAAACACTGAAGAGAAGTGATGTTCTGCCGGCGGTCAGCTTTATTTCCAACATGCCTCAATTTTTAATCAAAAACTATCATTACCTGGCGAGGTGTCATGTTTGTCGAGAGCACTGACGGCTTTAAAGTTTTGGATGTTGTGATTTAGATGAACTAGAAAGGGATTTGTCGGGTTTTCGGCCAATTCCACGGGCCGGCGGGGGTGTTGGAGGGACGTCCCCTATGCCCGGTAAACATACCATTTCCGGAGGATCGTCCCCTAATTGAGGGAGGAACATCCCCTTGCCCAGAGGAGCGTCCCCTTGAAAGTTGAGGAGTGTCCTCTTTTCTAGAGGAGTGTGCACATTCGCGAGGGATGTCCCCATTCGATTGGTCGGGGTGATGAGTGCTAGCTGTAATCTTGCGCATTCTGTATAATCATATGATACTGAAAAGTGATAAGCACTGTCAGAAGAAAGTTAAAAACTTGATTTTGCCTGACCTTCTGGAAAGGTAAGACGTAGAAGAGCCCAGACAGGTCCTTACACTCATCAATTTGGTTCCCAACAAACGTCTTCCTCCTCTCGGCTTTAGACTTCATCACACAGTTGGGGATCAATCTGGAGCAGAAAATAAGCATGTTCGTGGTTTTGAGTATGCATATCCTATAACTTTTATAAGAAGTCTCATTAACTTAATAAGACTTAAAATGATGTAAATTGTACCTCTGCTATATACTTTGTCTGATCCTTGCCTTTTGCCTCATGAATTAAATGAAAAGCAGCCTACAGGCTGGTAAGAGCTTTCATGAATAAACAAAGGTTCAAATCAAAACCAAAAAAAAAATGTGCTGCAACATGAATTGTGGGTAATATGTCAAAGGTGAAGGCCCCTGAGACATAAATAAATCACGGCCGGACATTGTTGTGCAAATTGATTAACCTAATTTTAATAGGGAACCATCCTGAAATATAACGTTATACTGACTATATTATATATAATATATATCATAATAATAATAGTTCAAACCTATGATCGTGTCAACGTACAACAAATTATGTTATTGACAGGATAATCCTGCCAGCAGTACATACGATGGGCACTATTGGCAGGATCATCCTGTCAATAACAGAACTTTTTGATAGTATGTGCATGATGCCACTTTCTAGTTTTAGTTCCCAATTCAGAGGCTCACAGCTGCCCAGTATCGCTACAACAATCTATCAGAACTACAGATAACACACTGAACTCTCTTTTTATCAAGTAACATAAGAATTTATCACTCACCTCGGCTCTTTTTCCGTAGAAAACCCCACTTTTGCCGTGTAAGCTCCATTGTCCAAAACCAAAACAGGCGCCATTTTTCCGTCCATGGACCAGCCCAGTTTACGGCAGAGTATAGTGTAGAATTTTACGACGTTGCTGTAGTTTACGACAAACATACGGCACAAACTGACCAATCAGGAGAGACTTCGTCATCGGTCTTTTCCAGCTGATCCAAGATGGTGGGTTGATGTTTACTACAGAAACTGTTCACAATCCGGCTTGTATCGCTGTTTTTCTGCGTCATCTTGCTACATCATGCATTGCAATATGTTATTAGGAATATGTAGAATGTTTTTGCTTGACTTTTTTGCTCCTTTATGCTGTGTTATTCGTGTTCTGTGGCTGTAAAGTTGGGGGTGTGAGTCCAGGATATGCGAAACTGTCTACGTGTCACTAGTTGATCAGCTGTGCGTTGTTTGTGTTGTACAAGCTCTGAACAACTTGGATCTAACAAATGCATTAAAATCTACACCATGTATAAACATTGTAGGGTTGTTTTCATGCTGTTTAGCCAATAATCGAAGACCTATATTTTGTAAGTTTATAACGGTGCCAACTTGTGTAATACAATGTATAATTTGCCCCTCCTCCTTTTAGAAGCAAGTGAATATTTTGGAGCACCAAAAGTATAGACCACTAGAAATTTTCTTTCCCATATGCATGCACTTCAGTGCATAAAGACTCAAGAGCTTTGGCTTCAGTATCAAATTGTTTTACTCTGTATCTCTTAGCCCACATTTCTTCCAATAAAAATCTTATCATATATTCTGCTACTGTTATAACATATAAACTGTACATAACACTGCCTGAGTATGTCAGGTGCACTAGCCGTTTACGAAATCCTCTAATTAGACCAACTCAGCCTCAAGTTTGACACTTTAAGCAGTAGGATCTTTCAACGTATTAACCATGCATTTTCCTTACAGTCGTCATCCCTTAACTTAAGTCCATCGCACCCACGTCCACACCTCACCCTGGTGCTGCTGGGTTTTGTGTAGTTGTAGTTGTACATGTAGATGATGAATGTTTGTGTTTCCCTTTTAGTCGTCCTCCCTGGAGTCCATGGTGCAGTACATCAGTCCGGTGAACCCGGCTGTGTACCCTCATCTCACCCTGGTGCTGCTGGGTTTGTGTAGTTGCTGCTGGGTTTTGTGTAGTTCCCGCTGGGTTTTGTGTACATGTAGATGATGAATGTTTGCGTTTTTCCCTACAGTCGTCCTCCCTGGAGTCCATGGCGCGGTACATCAGTCCGGTGAACCCGGCGGTGTACCCACACCTCACCCTGGTGCTGCTGGGTATCGGCATCTTCTTCATGGCCTGGTTCTTCGTGTATCCTTTCTCATGGCTGCATATCTGGATGTGTGCAATCACTCATGTGTATATCTATGTAATCAGGGTTCTCCCCAGAGAGTGGAATAAGGGAGGCCCTCCACTATCTTCTCTTCTTCATCGTGTCATCACTATACTGTCCCGCTCCAATACTCCACACACTGCCTTCCTCTGGGGGTCAAAGCTTCCAGGTCTTCCTTGGTGCATGGTTCGGACAGGAAAGGGCAGACAAGAAGATGTTTCATAGTCTGCTCCTGTCCGCAGTCACAAGCAGTCTGTCCACCTGGGCTGAGACCCCACTTTGCCATGAGGGTCTTGCATCTACCTGTGCCTGTTCTAAGGCGGTTGAGACATGACCAGATTGGCCATGTCTCCTCTGCTCCTGGAGGAAGAGATTCCTTTGGGGCGAGGTTAAGTCTGTGTGGTCCACTATACTCTCTGCCCTCCACTATACTCTCAGCCAGCTCCACTATACTAGTTTTCAAATTTAGTGTGTTTCTTCCCTATTTTCTTTGTTAGTTTTGCTAAGATTAATGACAATTAACAGATTTTTGTACCAAGTGGCATCACTTTTCCAGTCAGCATTGTCTGCAAAAACTTGTGAATGAGCAATGATCAAAACAATAGTAGTTTTGCCACTTCACAACAAAGGAATAACAACAGTATATTATACTTGTAGTATTTGACACCCTCTGTCATTGCAAAATGAACCCATTTTCATGAAAGTGCAGGGCGTTGATGCGGGTTATTTTTGCCAGCCCCTCCACTATCACTCACACTCACTATCCATGGTTAGATTATACTGCTGCTGGGTAAAAAATTCTGGGGAGAACCCTGATGTAATGCATAAGCAGACAGTCATGAAGGGTAATATGTAAAGGCATGAGTTTGGCTTGCCTTGGTCAATAAGAAAAAGATTAGATTGACTGTGATGAAACCATAATTTATATCAAGCCAACAACATTGGTTATGGCTAAATAATCCTATGCAATCATGACAGTGTCAGCCATATACATGTAGGACACATTTGTAACCTCAGTTGCAAAGTTCTTTTCTGCATATCCACATTTCTTGAATTGGCAAGAGTGCAAGTCACTTAGATTGTATAAGTATGCTTCAATCTTGTATGAAATGATTTATTTTACAGTAAAAAGAGGTGGAACCACAGAAATTGTATATTGTCATGTTACAAGAAAGGTGTGTAATTGGATATAGAGTTCTGCATATGATGGTAACTCCAATAGATCCTTCTGACTTCCAACTTGTACCTTGGAGGAGATGAGGATACTAGTTTTACTGATGCAGCAACTATAATATTGATAATTACTATTCTCATATATCAGTTTTCAAACCAGGAAGTCAAATAGCTTCTGGTAGATAACTTCTCTGTTGGTTTGAATTTCAACGAAACCTTTGTAGAGTACTTAATGCAAAGGATAGCTTGAAAGTTCCTATTTGTTCAACGTGGTAGAAATTATTCTGAAGTAAAGTTGAACTGGAATTTCTAACACAAAATTTGGACCAAATTTTTGACTGTCGAACTAGTCTAAATGTGAACTTTTTCTAGACTTTGAAAGCTAAGAAACCGAGACAGGAGCTGGGCAGTGGAAAATTTGGTCAATATGTCCAGTTTTCATTTTTAAACTTTTCTCAGGAAATTATGAAAGGGCAAGGGTTACTTCAGTATTCTCTGGATGTGAAGTGTTCCTTAATTAGTTCTCTAGGTATGAGGTGACATCTAACAAGTACACCCGTGACCTGTACAAGGAACTGCTGGTCTCTCTGGTGGCCTCCCTGTTCATGGGCTTTGGAGTGCTGTTCCTCTTACTCTGGGTTGGGATATATGTATAGCAGGTGCGTTTCTGTGTTGTGAATGGTTTGGTAGTAGCAGTATCCAGTTAGTAATAATTGTAGTAGTTATAGTATCCAGTTAGTAATAATTGTAGTAGTTGTACTATCCAGTTAGTAATAATTCGAGTAGTAGTACTCAGTTAGTAATAATTGTAGTAATAGTAGTAGCAGTATCCAGTTAGTAATAATTGCAGTTGTAGTAGTATCAGGTTAGCAATAATTGTAGTAGAAGTATCCAGTGAGTTAGTAATAATTGTAGTAGTAGTAGTAGTACCCTTTCATAATTGATTGTTCATAAAGTTTCCAAATGGTGCTGATTTACTTTTGCTTTTTTCTAACTGTTTTATTTTTTCTTTCTGGTAGTAACCACAAGAGATGCAGCTATCATTTCGCATTTCGAGAAGGAACATTCCAGGCCGGACTGCCACACTGAGCAAACCACCATCATCTCTCGTCTGCCTCAGCACTGTGTTCAGAGACTTCAAATCAAGAACTACGGACACTATGATAAAACTTATAAACCCAATGATCTGAAACAATGTAACAAATGTATGCAGCATTTGTGCATTAAAACAGAAGCAACATATTGATATGAATCATAGTAGATATTACTTGTAGTAATTTTTAAGTAAGGACACACCATGTAAAAGACATAAATGCAAGTGACTTGACTTGATTTTTTATTATGTCTTTACTGATGAATAAATAGGTTTATTTGTACAAACATTACTCTTGTTTTGATTGTTATTTATTTTGATTGTTATTTAGTGTTCATCTTGATTCAGAACATTGAAATCCAGACATTCCTGTTGAAGTGTACATTCCCCTAGAAAAGTGAATTCTCCTCTACATAAACTTGGTAACTCCCTTTCAAGATTGTGTAAGTCTCACTCGAAAAATCCTACTCCAAGACACAAATGATATCATCTTTACCATATCCTACAAGGTAGCTAAAATGATCAATTGTACAGTGCCTTTGCTAACACACAGTGTGACACCATTGAGTGTTTGCTATGTTGATGATGGCATATGACAGATGTAACGAGAAGAAAAGCTCAGAAAACATGATCATTAGAACAATAGATTTTCATGAATGCAATATTAGTTGAGCAAAACATACTGATACATCGATGAAGGTTAGACATCAAGGCTATAAGATACACAAGATCTTTAATTGTGAGAGTTGTCACATCTAGTTGACTCGATGGCATCAACCTAGCCTTGAATTTTTTTCTTGCATTTAACTAAAATTTGTCATTTTTACACAGATTTGTAGTTCAGCAACAGACTGAAACATCTGACCGTCTTCATATATTATCCATGTTTAGCAACCTGTCTTGTGCAAAGCATACAAATGTTTGGCACTAAAAAGTCATTCGCAAGATCTTCTGTAACGTCATGACTGCGTTCAGTCGACCTCCAGGATGAGTCTCCTCAACACATTGTCCAAGTGCGCCCTCTAGCGGCCCCCTTATTTCATCAGGGGCGTCGTGCAGTAGACCTTTGTCCGTGGGGGCCCATTTTACATTTTGCCCATCTATGTATTCCTTTATTTGTCCCCATTTCCGCCACTCTGGATGTTTTTGCAAGTCGGACAAAATTCGAGCACATACGTTGGCATACATCATTGGTGTGTACTTGAGAATGTCCTCACATTGGTACTGGTCGCTGAAGAATAGTTTCTTCTGGAAGTCCATGTAACACGGCTCGTTGCAGGTCCCATCCTCTTCTTGATGATTGACAACTGTTTGCCTGTCAATCACCAGAACGTCATCAAAATCGATCAGCCGAACACGACCGCGGATGTCGACTGCAAAGTTTTGGAAAGTCACATCCAGGGAAAACAGAATCCAGTCCGGGTCCTTTTGGCGAAGCGTATCCACTAGCTGCAACAACTGTACTGCGATGTCAGCTCGAACTTTCCAGGGGGATTCTATGAAAGTGTCCAGCATCCTCCCTGCGTGTTCCACCACAATAACTCTCCCGCAAGCACCATAGAACTTCGGAAAGGGCCAAGGCGTTGGGGACTTTGTTGTAAAATAGCGCAGCAAGACCGCCTCTTCGTTGATGAGAAGAGAGGTAGAGAGAAACGCACGCCCGATGAGATCATCGTTGGTCATTTCTGTAGTTTCTTTTCCGACGTACAACTTTTTCACTTCTTTCAGAAACCTATCAGATAGACAAACCGGCAAAACTGACTTTTCCGGGCGCGAAATTCTCCAGCTTCCTCGCAAAAAGGGGATCTTCAGAGCAACGTCGGTCACCAACGTGGTCTCTATGATAAAAGATGAAGGGTTACATTCCTTGGGACGTGCCGAAGATCGGCAAATAAACTTCTCATATCTCTTCCACCCCACCGCATCGCTCAGGGTTTTAGCGATCACCTGAACGTCTCCAATCTTCCCTGTGGAAACTATTCCTTTCTTCCAACTCCTGCCTGACTCCGGGCGCACTGTCGCGAAGTTACCCCGATGTAGAAGCTCATAGGTGTCCCCAAAACACGCCGGACATTTTTCCTTCTCTGCCCAAGACATGTCCACGTCTTCTGTCGCCGCAGGTCCCATCTGATCATGACAAGCCTTATAGACGAAAGCAGCCATCAGAAGAACTCCCAACAGCAGCGTTTTCTTGCCCCTCGTGGATTTTCGGTCCAGCAGAACGCGACAAAAGCGCCAGACAGTAGTCATGACTATAAACCAGTGTCATAAACTCACTGCACCCTTGGCAAGACGACAATGCGCCGTCAGTCCTTCAGCCTAAGGGCAATCCAACAATTTACCAGAAAGAAAATTTAGGAAAGTTGAACATACAGTTGCAAGAATGAGGTAAGGGTAATACGACATGCAGGCGTGGATCTTCTTCACTAGTACTGACGAATTCTCAAGAGTGTAAGTGTTTGTCAGGGACGCCGGCGTTTTGCAGTTGTCTAACTTGGTGTAAGACAATGGTTGTCCAACAGGTTTGTTATGTTTACTCGAACGGGGACATCTGGCGATGCCAACAATGTGTTCTTCTCCACTCGACTGAGCCATTCAGTGAGTGAAGTTCTGCTGTGGTAATGCCCATATATGTGTGTGCATGCGCGTATGAATGAGTTTGAGTAAGAGTAAACAGATCACTAGTTGGTGAGCCTAGAACCATACCACTGTCTTGACAACTTAACTTGCTATTGATTACAAGCATTTCTCGTCTCTAACTTGAAAATAGATAAATAGCCTTTGCAAGCAAATTCTAGGTACGAATTACTACTCAGTAATATGTCAAAGGTAAAGCCCCCCCCCCCCCCCAACAAAACAAAGTTAACCTGTCTGGACATTGTTATGCAAATCGAAACAATTTTTGAGACATTGATGTTTTCTTTTACATGGCCTTTACCTTTGCAAATTTGGCGTTACCTAGCATTCCTTACTCTCCAAGCAGAGGTCGAGTCGCGGAGATATACTAGTAGTCGAAAAAAATACAGCGGAGGAGCGGCTCTCTATTTTTTTCGACTACTAGTATATCTCCGCGACTCGACACCTCTGCTTGGAGAATAGCATTCCTGTCGTCGCACATGCGTTCAGATCTGTGAGAGCATACTTCATGCTTACCTTCACATGTTCAAGAACACAAACTGGTGATATTTAGTAAACACTTACTCAAACTCATTCATACACACACACACCATATATATATATATATAGGCATCACTACAGCAGAAGTTACTAGTATCTCACTGAGAGACAACCAAGAGAAGAACCAATTGTTCCTCCTGTTCGCATCGCTAGATGTCGCTTTTCAAGTTAACAAACCTGTTGAACTACCTGCCTTGTCTTAATATGTTATTAAGTTCAGCACAGCTTCTAATGATGGGGTGTTGGACACAGCATAGATAAAAAAAAAACACCTGTTGGACGACCTGCCTTGTCTTTTTACACCAAGTTAGACAACTACAAAATGCCGTGTTTGTCAGAAACATCTACATTCTTGGGGATTCGTTAGTAAAGAAGGCCTTTGCCTGTTAGCCTGGGTACCATTCTCCGCTGGTCGGCTTTGGGGTGCTTTACCTGGCCCAGTGCTAAGGCACCGACCGGCTTCTGTCAGCCTGTCTGATTAGCTGCCCTTTGAGATTTGGCCGACAGAGCTTGTAGCCGGCCTTTGTACTTACGCCGCCAGCGAGACGAAATCTAACCAACCCCGTAAGAACTCCCCCGGCCTGCGCTAATTAACTGTACGGGCCCGCTACGCCTACAGCACCGAAGAGCATCTCGAGCGCCTCGATGGTATGATACAAAGGGCTACCGCTTGTCGTGTTACTAGTACTTCAGCAGCATACATGAGAGAAGGTGTCCGCCTGATCTTCGCTCTTCATGTGAGGTACCTGCGATTCTCCCGGTGTTTATCTAGTCTAGAAAAGCGTTCTAGTTGGACACTACTGTTTCGATACTCTCACCTCATTCTTTGTACATGACTTGTACGTTTACAAATTTACCGTCCCAATATTTTCTGGCAAAGAATTCTATTTTATTTGGATTGTCCTCAGGCTGAAGGACTGACTGAGCACTGTCGTTCAGCCAAGGCCTAGGGTGCAGTGAGTTACAAAACTTTTGTTCTATCATGACTACCATCTGGCGATTTTGTCGCATTATGCTGGACCAAAAATCCACGAGGGGCAAGAAAACCCTGCTGTTTGGAATTCTGCTGTTGGCTGTTTTTGTCTATAAAGCTTGTCAAATGGGACCTGAAGACGTGGACATCTCTTGGGCGGAGAAAGAAAAATGTCCGGCGTGTTTTGGAGACACCTGTGAGCTTCTACATCGGGGTAACTTCGCGACAGTGCGCCCGGAGTCAGGTAGGAGTTGGAGGAAAGGAATAGTTTCCACAGGGAAGATCGGCGATGTTCAGGTGATCGCTAAAACCATGAGCAAGCCGGAGGCGTGGCGGAGATATGAAAAGTTTATTTGCAGATCGTCGCCACGTCCGAAGGAATGTAACCCTTCATCTTTCATACTGGAGACAATGTTGGTGACCAACGTTGCTCTGAAGCTCCCCTTTTTGCGAGGAGCCTTTAGAATTGCGCACCCGGACTCTAAGCCAGCCTTGCCGGTTTGTTTGTCTGCTGGGTTTCTGAAAGAAGTGAAAAAGTTGTTTGTCGGAAAAGAAAGTACAGAAATGACCAACGGGGATGTCATCAGGCGTGCGTTCCTCTCTACTTCTCTTCTCATCAGCGAAGAGGCGGTCTTGCTCCGCTATTTTACGACTCAGCTGCAGTCTCCGACGCCTTGGCCCTTTCCAAAGTTCTATGGGGCTTGCGGGAGAGTAATTGTGGTGGAACACGCAGGGAGGACGCTAGACGCTTTCATAGACTTCCCCTGGAAAGTTCGAGCCGACATCGCAGTACAGTTGTTGCAGCTAGTGGATACGCTTCGCCAAACGGACCCGGACTGGATTCTGTTTTCCCTGGATGTGACGTTCCAAAACTTCGCAGTCGACAGCCGAGGTCGGGTTCGGCTGATCGACTTCGATGACGTGCTAGTGATTGACAGGCGAACAGTTGTCAATCATCAAGAACAAAAGAAGGTCTGCAACGAGCCATGCTACCTGGACTTCCAGAAGAAACTATACTACAGTGACCAGTACCACTGTGAGGACATTCTCAAGTACACGCCAATGATGTATGCAAACGTATGTGCCCGAATTTTGTCCGACTTGCAAAAAACATCCAGAGTGGCGAAAATGGGGAGAAGAAAGGGAATACATAGAGGGGCAAAATGTAGACTGGACCCCCACGGACAAAGGTCTACTGCACGACCCCCCTGTTGAAATAAGGGGGCCGCTAGAGGGCGCAATTGCACAATGTGTGGAGGAGACTCGGCCTGGAGGTCGACTTAACGCAGTCTTGAAGCTACAGAAGATGTTGCAAATGACTTAGTGCCAGACATCTGTATGCTTTACACAAGACGCGGGTTGCTCTAGCCTCCATAGCAGGCTCTCTGATTTGCATAACAATGTCCAGACAGGGTAACTTTGTTTTCTTGGGGGGTGGGGGTGGGTTTACCTTTGACATATTACTGAGTACTAGTACAGTAGAAGCCGCTTAATTGCACGGCCTATTTGCCAGTAAATTTTGTGCAATTATCCGGATGGTGCAATAATGCGAAGCTATCTAATTGGACCGCACCGGTTTGGGATTCCGTGCAGTTAACAGAAGTGTGTGTTAATCCGTTGTGCAATTAACTGGATTCTACTGAGTACCTAGACTTCGTCCCACATGCATTCTGATCTCTGTAAGAGCGCTTATCTGCTTGCAAAGGCTACCTATCTATTTTCAAGTCGTTAGAGATGAGAAATGCTTGTAATCAATAGCAATTTTTAAGTTGTCAAGACAGTGGTACATGGTATGGTTTGTCTAATATGTCTTTATTGATGAATAAATAGGTTTATCTGTACAAAAGTTACTCTTGTCATGTTTACAGTGTTGGCAAGTGGCTAGCACATTGTATGTTACTTGGTATTCAAGCTGGTCCTGACGTGTACTGCACTTTTTGGTTCTTGTTGAAATTAGCTGAATTTAATTGGTGAATTGCAATCTTGTTGGCTAACATTGTTTACAAAATGGCACGTAATTTTGATCAAAAGTGTTGAGTTTTTTTGCTATTCTGAGATCGTAGAGTATAAACAAACAAATTACAAGATTTACTGTTCCTAAGACTTTCCTAGGCCATGTTGATTTGATTATATGGATTACATCCGCATGCACATAATTTTTTGGCTGTTTCCACAGAGAAAAGAAAGTTTTCAACAGCTGCAAAATGAGCAAATATATTCTGTAGATCACAAAACAATTATTGGAAAACGTTAGCCTGATTTAATCGCGCTTCTCAGGCCCGTCGTACATTGCCGCGCCGATCCGCGGGGAGGAGTCTACAAGCTCCGGATAGCGGAGTTTGCGTTACACAGACTAGGAAAACGTATGGGGGGCAAACTTTTTTTATCTGCATGCTCACATCAATTTTTTGGTTCCAGAGGATGTCATTCCGTATGATCAAATAAACGTGGCCTTATCTAAAGTATTGACCGTTTTTTGCTATCCACTGTAGAGTAAAACATCCAAATGATAAGACTTATTCAACCCAATCTTTTAAAATCATGGGCAGACTTAGCTACACTTAACTTGGCCTGAAACAATTACCTAACCATTACTATTTACTGATTAAAAACATCAAACTTGATAAATATTATCATATGACTTCAAAAAGTAGCCTGGTGTCCCAACGTATCATATCT